>NC_049989.1:8014123-8148593 GCF_000003815.2 Branchiostoma floridae | reverse complement strand
ACACACACACACACATATATATTATACAATGTATGTATATGAGTTATGTCCAAGAAATTTTGGATCCAAGACAGAATTAGAATGCAAACTACAACCCGTGATTTCTCTTGAGATTTTACATGCATCTTAATGTATGATTTGAGGATTCAAATTCATCCTTGGTGTGGCCTTAAGAAGACTGAGTGTGACGACTCTCAGCAGGGTTTTAGGATTCTCCTTGCCTAACAAATCCCCAATGTATTGAGTCTATTTTGGGTGAGTGATGGGTAATCCCCAAGCAGATCTCCTAGTGTTTTTTTCACTGGTGGCCAGCTGTTTTGACCTTAGATGCTGCCTTCCTACCGATAGACCTGCTTGCATGTGAAGTGATGACTGACAGACTGTCTATTGACTACTGTTTTTTTTCTGAAGTGATCTGTAACTGCAATTTTTTAAATCCTCAACTTTTATTTTTGCTTGTACTAAACAGTTTGCTTTCAAACCATTACCCTAAATGTTAATTGCAATATGGGTAATTATATGGCAATGCTTGTACTAAACAATTTGCTCTCAAACCATTACCCTCAATGTTAATTGCAATATGGGTAATTATATGGCAACACATGTAGTCTTAAGTTGTTTTAAATTGTCAATTATAATTGAATGTTCTTTTCACATGTTATTTTTTAAAAGGTGAAACATTTATAGAAAATACAGTTTTATATGGTTTAATATTGATGTCTGTGCTTTCTTCAAGTAAACACTTTTTGAAAGCTTCTTTTAGTTTGTGTACTTGCCTTTAGTTTGTGTGCTTGAAAAATGCATTCAGAGACCTTTAGCCATGACCTTTCTGACTGCAATTCCAGGTGTCAAAAAGCAGCCATGTCAGCCGTAGACCTCTTATGGAAATGTAAGAGGAGATTTGGCCCTCCATTTCACACAGCTGTTGTCGCCTTGTGAAGATTACTGGCCTTTTAGAATGCAAACATGTGATGTTATAAGAGGGGTGATCAATAAGTCCTCGGCCTCACCCAGAAATGATAAGCACAACTCAGATTTTGAAGCATAGATGTCAATTATAAAGTCTTACATGAATGTGCACCAAAATTCAAATCAGTGTGATCATAATAACTTTGCAAGCGACACCCAGTAACATTAGGTAAGGGAGAAGGACAAGAAACGTGGACAATTGAGCTGCAACCTGCAGTGTGGGAGTCAACTTGCGCTGCTGGAAGTCAGGCACTCACTTCTTACTGCTTGAAATAGGAATAGAATCATCAGCAAACATTTCGACAATGTTTTTTGTTAAAGAAATTATGCATGGGGAACTCCACCCACACATGTCTGATTACAATTCATTTTCTCGCCACTTACCTTCTAATTAGCAAAAACGAATGCCTCATTTTGCTGGATCTCCATTAGTGATTGTACACGTCATTAAATACACTAATTTTTCCAAACTACACTTCCTGAAGTCACGTATGATTAAGAGTCCATAACAAGATAGTATGGCACTTAAAAAGACACTCCTGCACAAGCACTTACACAACTGTGTCCCCCCAAGGGCTACAGAAATGGAAACGTAGCCTTTTTTACATTTTCAATTGCCTATCAACAAACAGGATGCATTTAGTGGAACTAGACACATGGAAGTCATCAAATATACAAGTGCGACAGCACATTACATCTGAAAATGTCTGAAACCATGTTGATGTCCTTAGTGCTGAAATTCTGACTGTTGTTATGTGAATTGACAGCAATGGAAATTCAGCATAATTACAGCAGGGCCCTCTTACTCCTTGTAACAACTCTCACCTCACCTCACCTCACCGCCTCCTGCAACTCTGCACATGCAAAAATTGAGTAGGGATGGCCTGCTGTGTGTGATGTTAAATTGCAACACTTTAAATCTTAAATGTGACTATAATTCTGTCAACGGGCATTTGTCAAGCCATATAAACACGCCGAGCAAAATAGGTTGCCCACAAATTGATCAGAATTGCTCAGATTGTGCTTAGTTTTGTTTCATGATGTGAGGCTGAGATTAGATGTGAAACGGCAGATCAAACCACACCTAATGTAATTGCTTTTTCTAGACAGCTGATCCTGCAGTTTCAGCCCAGTTCCAGCTATCCTCAGCATACTTGAGGTATCAATCAAGATGGCTTGATAAATTTTCAACAGACCAAAGGTATATTCCCCAAGGACAACTGTCAAATGTAGCATTGTTTCCTGATGACTTTGTGCTTCATACAAGCAGAGCACATCATGTTAAGGCCATATGCTTGATGCCTTTCGTGGGTTTAAGTTGTACGGTACTAGTGCTAGGGCCACTGTCAAATGCCATGCCAAGTGCTGATCATATGCAGTGATGCCTTACCATGTGCTGATCATATGCAGTGATGCCATGCCATGTGCTGATCATATGCAGTGATGCCATGCCATGTGCTGATCATATGCAGAGCACATTTTTTGTACTTTGAAATATAGGTGACAAAGGAATTTTAAGTAATCACACTTTATCATCATGATTATCATCTGTTCTCCTCCTTACAAAGTGCAGCAATAAAATTTTCTTCTCCAGAACTGCTTGTTGTTCATTGCTGAGCAAAGCACTTGTTCCCCTTAGTCAGTGTCTGTTTCTATTAATTTCTTAAGTGTTGTGATTGGATGACCAATCCCTCTCTTTGTGTCTGGGGTCCAAAACAGGAGATTTCTGCATGGCTGGTTCTCTGCTGCGTGACCCGTGAGAATCAGCCGACAAAGTTTTACTATCGTGGTGACATTTGGCTAGCACCTGCAATTCATGTTTGAAGTATGTGCTACCTTGTCAGAGTAAAATTTCTGCAAGACTTGATATCAACCAATGTTTGTGACTCAGTATGTATGAAAAAGAGTATGGTAGTCCAACACTTCCAGTGGACTAGTCCGCTTCTACAAACTGAAAGGAATGGCTTTAACTTTAATTTTCCAAAACCTCCATTGTTCTAGTTATCCAGTTTTGGTGTTAGGGACACAAAGCCTTGGAATGTTCGCTCCACCATTCTTCTCTTGGAGTGGAATGAATTGCAAAAACAACCCCAAATTGGATGAATGATTGACCAAAGGATTTATTGTAATTAGTTGTTCAGGATCTAGGAGCCGTGAGTATACCGGATAGGGATGCATTCTTTTTGACGAGATGTTAAGCCATGGTTCACTGTTCATTGTGCTTGGTGAAAGGAGCTATGGGAATTTCTCCTGTAAATTAACCGGTAAATACTGTAGTATGGTATATGCCTTCTCTGTCACAACAATTGGAAGAATAGCTCTTCAGTGAGCTAAACTGGTTCAAGATCATTTTCACTCTTTTCCAACTGGCACCAAGGAGTCTGGTGAAGGTCAAGAGAGCCTTCCCTGTGTATTGATGGGTGTTAGGGAGGCGGTAACTAGTCGGATAAGTGATCTATTGCTTTGTGGGATGAGTGTGACAACACAGGGATGATTAGACAGTGATGGCAGCACACAGGTGAATGTGGTAGAGGTGAAGACCAAATTTAATGGGCCATAATATGTTGAGCAGGCAGAGGCAGGGTGCACGTGTTTTATGAGTACAAGCTGCGCATGCGAAGTCTCCGGCTTGAATCTTCAGAGCTGTAGAACTATGGATTTATTACCTGCCATCAAATGAAGTTTGCTTGCATTTCTGTCAAGCCAAGCTGGAAATATTTTCGTCCATTGTCTCGTGGAAAGTGATAGGCCAAGTACATTGCAGAGACTTGGACTTGAATGTGGAAATTTGGCAAAAGTAATGCTTGACAAAACAAGAATGCTAGCTTAGTCCCAACTACAGGTGGATAACGTTAGATTAAGATAAATTTGTAGTCAAAATAAGTTTTAGGAACTTGCTTGAGCCTATAATATGAGATTTCTGAGCATACAAAAAAATCATGGAAAATAAACGTACTGACTGTACTGAATTTCCGTTTCATTTGTGGCCTGTGGTGGTACCAGTATGTTCTTTCCATGAGGATGTTGTCACTTGTTCTGACAAGGGGACTGTGGAGCAAATTTCAGATTTTTCTATTTTTAGAATGTAATCCAAAGGCAAAGTTGCGGCTGCTCATTTGATTTTTTCTGACGGATGCAATTTTCCGACACAGGCTTTTCATTTGACATCATTAAAAAAATTTCGCACCATGTTAGATTACAGTCGGCTTCTCTTAAAATATGCCAACATGCTGCCATGGTTGCTGGGAGATTCAAATTATATTTCTTATGTTTGTGAAGATTAGTCAGCCAGGATACATGATAATTATCAAATTTTAATTAGACGTTTATCATTGGTAACTTGGCAACTTCCATTAGGAAAATCAAATTAAATGTCTTATTGAAATTTTCAATGAAGTTGCCAAGTTACCAATTAAAAATCATGTGATAAATGATAATCTCATTTAATTCACTGATGTAGGACGGTGGACACTGTTGGAAAGGTCTAATTAAAATTTGATAATTATCCAGAAGTATAGACTGAATCATCTTCAATATATTTATTATGACGTCAATAAAAAGCATTTGTTATTATCCCATGGCCATGATTTAAACTATTTATTTGCATATTTTATTTTTTGGTTTAAACCATTGGCAACTGTGATCAACAATTTTTTGTCTGCAAGACAGAAGGAAGCATCAACAAGGAACTATGACAAACATTTTGTGTGAATTTTGCACTGCACATTCGTGACATTAATAAGATTAAAATAAGCTTAATGCTGTTTTAAACCAATCATGTAATTTTTTAGCAAGCCCTTGTTCACATGCGCAAACATACATAAGCTGACAATGCCTTTGCTAAAGTTGCAGGTCCTGAAATCACAGCAGGCAGCAGATGTGAATTCAAAATAAAACCGTGAATGGAATATGCCCTATTAAGCTCTGCAGTAATGAGATTTGTAGTACATGTATGTTGACATGCTTGTCGATTTTCCTAATGGAAGTTGCCAAGTTACAAATTACAGTTCCTGGATAGCATTTCCCACAGGGTTAAGACATCCTCGCCTTAACTAATAGTGTCAAGTGCTAAAATAATTGATTCCTCAACTAGCTGAGCTATTTATTTCAGCGTTGCCAGTGGTTGATTGAGCCTCTATAGTAGTTGGTGATTAAGTACATGTACTTTCTGCAGAGGAGAGCTTTCCTTAAATGTCCTTAAAGGTCATTGCCTTGACACTACTAGACCCACAATGTAGATAGTTATGATACTAGCCTCCATAGCAGGCCTTCTGGGGCCTTTTTTTGGCTCATAATACACTTTTGCTGGCCATTTCTATTTGTACTCGGTCGCTGATTGCTGGCGTTTTCTGAGGCCCCAGAAAGCCTGCTATGGAGGCTAGTTATGATACTAGGTATCTCAGATTAGGCTCTTATGAGACATTTTAAAACTCTTAACTCTTTTTTTGTGCATTGTCTGGTATGATGATCTGGTATGATGTCTATATTATGATCAATACATTTGTGAATAGTATCATCAAATTTCTGGACAACAAGGTTCTTTGTTTACAACCAAGATATTCACAACAATACAGTCATGTAGCAAATGTGTTAGTGATGACTGTCCCCATCCTCAGGTCAATACTTAATGGTTCTATCTGCATTGCATGGTGTCAATGCTAACAATGGGGTCCCAAATGTAACTGCAAAATAAAGAATGCATGTGTGTGACTGTTTTGTCGAGTGAATTGAAATGTTATTAGACAGAGGATCCCTATGCTGAATTTTCACTTAGTATTGTAGTGGTCAATTTGTGAAAACTGCATCATCATCAAACACAGAGTTAAAGTCAAACTTTGTAACTGGGCATCAATGGTTATTGCTGTCTGCAAGTTATGGGGACCATATCTAGAACATATCTCTAACTTAAAGGCAGGTCTTAAGTACAAATTTATCTGTGTAATGTTACATGTTTCAATTAATATACTGTAGCTCTTGAAAGCCCCTATCATGATTCAGCTCTTCTTCCTTTTATTTGTTCTTTCAACCCAGCATTAGTTCACAGTATGGTACTCTGAAGCTTAGATTTAGGGCTGACTTGTTCAGATATCAGCTTAATAGGAATGTATGGTAGCATTTGTTGCAGGATCCTTGGGGCATAGATGCATTAGTCAAGAAAGCCAGCAGCAGCAGTTAAATTGGTGTACATAAATCCATCTCTATCACATTCACACACCTTTTCTGAACACCTAATCAACTCTTTATATAGAAAGTGAATTCGTTCTTTGTCTCAGTGAGCAAGTCGGACATCTTTTACGCTGCGATGATCTCTCAGTTAGACATCTGGATATATAACTACAGAGTGCATGGAATGTCCGCTCAAGCCAGGAACATCTGTTCATTAATCTGAAGAGCGGCCTAAACTGGAATACTTCCTACGTGACCGAAAGTATCTACTATATGCTACTACTATCTAAAACTCTCCTTATGAACTTTTAAACTGTCATCTGCATGACTGTTTCATGGAAATACATGGGCACATGATTCTAGGGCAAGCTAACAGAAACTATCTTCGAACTATAGCTGATTTTCTGTGACCAGTTATACCTGTGTCTGTTTCTGTTTGTCTCTAGTGTCTGTTTGACATCTGTGCCTAAGTAGGTCCTGACAGCTCTAACATGCAATTGGGAAATTATTATTTTAAAACAGTCAGCATCACCTGGGATGCATGTGTGTAGTTCTATACAATCATACAGTTGTGTACCTTTTTTGGCTCAGAGTGGAGTGGAGTAGAAAAGTTCGGCAAGAATTTGTAATGGAAACTGGACCAGGGTTACTTTGTATTTTGTAAATCTTTTAATTTGTAATTGATGACAAATCTAGCTGGTTTCAGGCTTCCTAGATTACAAGGACCTACAATGTACCCACTTGTACTATTTTGCCTAATAGATAGCATTCATGAAATATATTATATTATGAAAGCCAACAGTGGAAAGTCATTTGGGAAAGAAGGCTGGAAATTCTTGATCAGCAGCCATCCCTTCTAAGAACACCCTATTAGGGGCCAACAAGGACCGCCTGTATATATCAGGTGACCTGTTAGACCATGTCATGTGGTCTATCATGGTACTGTACTTCTTATATAGCTCCACCAAGGGGGGGGCTTGGTGATGTTTTGTGGTCTCTTTCATATGGATTTGTGTGGTATGACGAGGTACTACGTCTTCAACAGTACTGAAGAATTAAGACTTACAACAGAAAATGTAAAAAAGAGGAAAATCAGAGCTGTGTGGGTGTATTCTTCTATTGAAGTCGCAGGGAGACATGTTTGGCCCCATGCATGCAGTGCATGGATAATTGATATGCTATACATAGTTAGCCCCACAGATAAGGCTGACCAGCCAGGCTCTACCCCTAGAGTTATTGATGAGGAGGAATTACACAGGACCTGTACTGGCTGTTGTATCCTAACTGGCATTAAATTTTCACTTGGTGTATCATTGCAGCCTGTTGGTACTCAATCTCAGTAATGAGGCTGTTTTATATGCCCGAGGCACCTCTTCTAACACGGGATCCCCATTTTACGTCCCTTCCAAAAGACGAATACAATCCCACACAACATGTCCGAGCTGAGCCAACCCTGGGATTGAACTCAAGCGCACAATCATCCATGGAATTGGATCCAAGTCACCAAGCAGCGGGATTGCTTAACTGCTAGGCCACAGAGACATGCTAAGGGTTTAGATTTAATGTACATGTTACAGTAGTTTCTTTGAAACAAACACCAGAAAAAAGGGCTAAAAGGCTTGGCTACAGGTACAACTAGTTCCACCTATCCTGAAACTAGGGTCCCACTTACCTTGATGAGGATTAGACATCCAGGTAAGAAGATATGCCCCAAAGCAGTTAGGGTGCCCCTTATTCACCTTTAGTTCCTCCATGAGGTCATGAAAGGTTTGTGTAACTCAGGAAAAATTTACATATTATAATTTACCATTCAACTATTCTGCTAAATTATTAGTTCTACTTTGTCTTTTGCAACAATGATATATTTCAATCTTTAGGTAGTAAATAAAAGCTGACAAGTCCGATTTTCCTTGACAGTTTCTATATTAAACATCTACTAAAAAGAGTAATTAAATTAACAGAAATAGGCAGTGGTTCCTTAAGTCCATTCCAATTTCTTAAAGCATTGATAGCCCAAGAAGCTACCTTCACGGCTGTTACATAGCAGACATTTAACTCATGCAACTTGTGTGCTGATTATGTTGGCAAGGTTTCGTTTCATTAAGATCACGCCATCTAGGCATACTGGCAAATTGACCTACCATATTCTCTTCAATAAAGTATGCACCCCAATTAAAATACAAAAAATGTACACATGCCCGATTTTGGGCAAGTCTCAGAGACAGATCTGCACATGTGGGACTGAAAGGTAAAATGGACAAACTCAAAAGTATATGCACTCCTTCTCCACCAATTTTTACAGACCGTAAACAGGATAAATTCAAATTTGTGATGTTTGCCCAGATTACTTTTGCATAGAATAACCTGGAGTTCCAAATTGAATGTTAATTTGTGAATTGCCTACAGCAAATTTTAAAAATCACTGAGACTGGTAGAAGAAAAAAAGTTTGTACATCTAACTGCACAAACCATTGTATACCAAGTGAATACAAAATTCACTTATTGTATCCGGTGCTATCAGGTGGTCTTCACATTTATCTATTCTCAATGAACTTGGATTGGAAAAATTAGCAGACCATAGACATGTCCACTCTGAGTCTCATGTTATTCTACAAAATTATCCAAGGACTCTCCCATCCATACTTGAGAGACTTGATACAACCACATTCTGTGTTTGACTCCACTCACTACGAGCTACCCAACAAACAAAATATTCAGATATGTGAGCTACAAATTGTTTCAAAATATCTAAGATTTTTTATTCCCTACACTTCTTAGCATTGGAACAACCTGACTGTGGCTGATCACGCATTGAGCCTTCCCCTGTTCAGAAAAAAATTGATCAAATCTTTGCGCCCCATCCTTGTTTCTTACTTCAGTTTAGGTCCCTGTTACCCCTGCGCTTTACTCCCGCATTTCTGTGTTGTTACCCACAGTTTAAATCAGAGTTTTTCCACCATAATCTTGTTGTTAGCCCAGCTTATTCTTGTGGTAACCCATGTGAAAGTATTTGTCACTTTCTGCTATACTGCCCAAACTATACTCAACAGAGAACCTTCCTCCTCTGCAACTTGAAAAGACTGGTAGGTTTTGATATGGACAATCTATCTCATGACAGTCTTTATTACAGTTGCTTTTAAACTTAAAAGTTGCTTCTTGGCTGCTCTTGGCCAAAATGTCAAATTAAATGTGCAAACTTTTTTGATAGATACCAATTGCTTCAATAACGACTAAACATCATCCTAGCACTTAGTTAACATCAATTAGCCTCAGATCATATCTTTTCATTTAAAATTCATTTTGCCTCAGTGCTTTGCTTATTTGTTGTTTTGTTTTGTTTTCTTGTAATATTTTTATTTACCCATGTACTCATACACATGTATTCCTTTTTGATACCTGTAGTGACTGTGATTTCTGTTAGACATGTTTACCACACAAGCATTCCCCACAAATGTGACATTGACCTTGGCCAGTCAGAAGGAAGGTGTTGATGTATGCACAGACTGAATGGCCAACTTCTAGGAATCAGATTGCCTCTGGCTTCAGCATCAATGTAGGATTCTGAACCCAATTTCCACTTGAGACATACCTGTTTGACAGGGCAAATGTACATTGCATTAAGTTAGTCAGTGTGGTATCATTTGCTACCATGCCATGGCTATATTTACCAGTTCTAGACAGTCAGACAACCATAAATATCAGTGCTCAAGTGAAACGGGTATTCAGCAAATGATGTATGGCAGCCAGATCTCTGTAATGAATCACTACAATGATTCCAATACCTTTTCATGACAGGCAGTCCATGAATACAGCTGTGCCCCTATTGATTGTTCAAATAGGAGCAACTCCCCGCATCCCATAACTATCTTTGGTAATCCTTGTACATTTAGGATGAATGCGGAAGTCCTTGTACGACCTTGTACACATCTATCAATTAGTTTTAGGAAAATGCTCTCTGATGTATGAAAATGGTCGTGAAGCATCTCACAGAAGGCCTTTTGATCAAAGTCTTATCAAGTTTCCAAGTTCAATTTACTGGTCGGTAATGGACTATTGGTTCACAGTCATGTATACACGGTTGCTAGGCTTTCTATATATGATCTGTAATCCCTTTACATAGACCTGAATCAGCCCTGAGTGGACTAATATTGGTTCACATGGGAAAAACCTGTGTACAAAGTCTTATATTAATATGTAAAAGTTTCTGTCTACCTGGTAGCAGACAGCATACTTTAGATAACGTAAACTATAATGATAATTTTTGTTGTAAAAGAATTTTTTTTACGTAATGTGTCATGTACAAATGCACCATGATGTAAACTTGCTGTAAAGAACACATTATTTTGTGGAAGGCTAGTTCACTTTATACAGGGGTATCCTATTCTGTTTCATTTATAAAATGGTATTTAGGGATATCAAGTCAATAGACAGTCTGTGGTTTTAAATTTTCAAAAATATTGCAGTTTGAAATCACTGTCCATTGCATTCATATTCCTAATACTGGTATCCTGTTTTTAAAAACAATGGTCATACATGAAGGTTAACCTGTGAAAAAGGTGAACAGGTATTAGCAAAAGAGCAGACCTTCTTCAAAGGTAAGAAAATGGTACTATAGATGATCGTTTTCTACAGCCCAGAAGAGGACAAACAACGTAGAAAAAGATTGTAGTTCTGTACCATTTTATTACCTTTGCTACAAGTTTGCCAAACGCCTGCTACATTCAGAGACTTATCGAGACTGGCTACCTCCGTACCGCGGTGAGATCAGTGCTAGAACAACAAGATCATCACAGCTACATTGTGTACTAGACACTATCAAAACCTGTACGGAGAGATACAAAAGAAGTCCCATACCGTACATGACGAACCTTTTAAACGAACTGGACACATGTCATATGTCTCCTGACTTCCCTTGTTTTAAGTTGTAATATTTTGCAATAATGTGATTATTGCCGTTGGCATGGATTCCCAATAAGTAAATCAAATTTATAGTGCGTTGACGAAATATTTATGATTGTCCATTACGATACTAGAATCTAGACAAATTGTAAATACCCGAATTGTGTTCAATATTGACGTGCAATATTTTAAAGTGCAATATCAGTAATCCTCAATAACTTTATTATGCTTTTAATCCTATTGTAACAACAGAATTTCTCACTTTTATACCGTGTTGTAGTGCGGACGATAATTGTTAAACGTTCACCGCAATTCAGTCTTAGGACTGCAAGTGTGATGTTTTTGTATGTAACCCTTTATGTCAAATAAACCATTCATTATCATTATTATTATTATTATTGCAAGATGGTTGTGGCTTCTGTGCCATTTGTCGGATGCATTTATTATGAAAATTCTGGCTGCATCTTTATGAGATCAAATTTTCTACGGTAACATTAGTTCCCTCCTTGACTATTGATAGTAGTTGTATGTAACCAGACAGTCAGTGAGTTTCATTTAAAGGGATATATCGTAAAAATTTGGCACCAAAATTTCAAATTTTCTGAACTTTAAAATCTCCAGTCAGATCGACATTTGTAACTTTTTTCCAAGATATCTGCATCATTTTTTCAAATTTCTAGCGCTAATTAACAAAGTCAAAGTAAGCCACGACCAAATTCTCTTACTTCCGGGTAGCCTACCAGAAGTAAGTCAGCTGTAGATTTCTGAATCGACCGTTGCGGTCGCAGATCTTCAGATCTTTGCTGGGACTTTCAGTAAACTTAAGTAACAATTTGAGCAAACCACCGAACGCGTTCTAAAGTGCACTTTGGTTCGTCGAAGAGTTGCCTAAAATGGCGGACAACTCAAGTGGCGGAAGGAAGTTTGCATATTTCAAGACGTCCTCACGGCACAACAAAATCGTATTAATACATTGTAAATATTGCTGTGCAGTGTAATAAGGTAGACTCAACTCAGAAAAATGACCGAAAACAGCGACTTTATTTTTTACACTATATCCCTTTAATCAAGCACTGTAACAGTAAGAAACCCACAATCAGAGCTTTTAGAGGGTCCAAAACATGAACCTCAATGTCATGAGGATGAGCCAGTGTTTCTAATATGCAGAGTCATCTTGAAGATAAATCATATGTTTTGCATACGTCAAAAATTATAGCTGTGCACCATTTATCTAAATAATAAATGAAAAATAGCTGAGTGGTTTTATTAGTCTAGGAATGAACCACATCAATTGCAGCCAATGGCATCAATAGTGATTCTGTTCCAGTCCATAAAAACCATCAGCCCAAATGATTCATAAGTGGCCACTTTGTGACAGCAGTTATGTCAAAATCATGGGCACATTTTGGACCCTTAAAGGCTTGACAGGCTACAAGTATCCTGCAGACTACCATTTAGTAGCCTCTACAAAATCCACTGTTTGAAATCAAACAGCAATAGATCATAGGGGCCCATGTAATAAGGCTTTCACAAACACAAGGTCTGCATGGCAGTGTTGCACATACATGCAGGATGTCAAACTTACAGATCTAGAGTTAAATAATCCCGCTTACACCCATCGACTATAGATAATGAAAGTTTTCAAGGCCTGTACTGTTTGAAATATGAAACAGCCTTGTGCAGTTTGTATGATTGTTGACGTTAACGTTGTGTCTCCAGTGGTAGAATTTGTCCATCAAAGAAAAATATTTTTATTTCTACATTGTTTTGTCTTGCCTGCTTCATAATTTGCCTGCAAAAGTCAAAGAAACAAAGAATTGTATCAGTGAGGCCCTAGACTTCCAATTATATATCACCAATTGAAAGATATATTTTACTGGACTGCAGTATACAATGCCCTTAGAAATGTACTATAACGACATTAGAAATAAATTATATTGATACACTACTACATTTCCCCTCAGCATAAACCTAACTCAACACAAAGCTAGATCCAAACACCCAGATTAATTTGATTCCATTCACACAATTAATATCCATTAGTATGTAAGTAGATTGCTCTGTGCCATAAGGTGTCACCAATGATATTAAAAATAATCAGCTTTAAGATAGATCACACCAAATTAACTGGCCATCAACATACTGTAAATTATCATCAATCTGAGTCTTTCCAACATTTCATAGTTTTATGCTGTTAGGCCACACCAATTTAATTCGTTGGTTCTCGGAATCGCCGCTTCAAATTTTCCCAATTTGAAAAAAAAAAAAATTCCGTTCAGTAAAAAAATCGTGCTGCAAAACTTTTGTTCCCTTAGAGAAACAGAACGTCTGGAAAGTACCAGTGCATTTACTTTTTCTCACCCCAAGTCCTTTGTTACCAATTGATTCATATCTTTTTTGTTGCAAAGTATATTTAGGAACAAATAAATCATCGTAAAATGAGATACACATGGGCATAACGTAATGTAACAGAACCAGAAGTTCAGCTGAGCATGTGCTCTCTCACACACACTTTCACATGCAAATTTTCAATTGAAACACAGAAATCGGCACCCAAACAAACAACTCAATAAATCACCAATACTTTTTCACTCTTGTACCTCCATAGCCAACATGTTTTGATAAGCCTGAAATGCCAAAAGCCTTCCAAATGGAGATGAAAATGAAGTCGGAAAATGTCGGGCGGCCATCTTTCTTCTTCAAAGCCTGCAAGTCAAAAAAGCGCCCCCACGCTGTTTGTACTGGAACTGCAGATTTGGCTAGATCACAGTGTACTGGAACTGCAGATTTGGCTAGATCACAGTGATTGCATGTAACATTAGGTTTTTCTAAGGAAGTTTAATCAAACTGCATCTTAATTATTTGTCAACAAATAATTGTACATGTAACAAAAAGAGAGAATAAACCTATGGTTTTATACAACATGTAGTTCAGTACTTTGGCTTGTTCATGTATTTTGGGGGAGTGGAAGTATTTGTAATTTTGTTTCCAATTTGCACCAGTTGACCATGAAATGTATTTAGAGCCTTGGATAGACAGATTCAACTCAGAGAGCAAATAAGTCTTCCAGCAATGGTATTTTATTTCTAGAGGCAAACTTAAATAATGTTTGTTGTTGTCATTGCATCTCTGTAAAAATACTATATTGGTCTATTTGAGATGTTTTGTGAACATTTCTGTTTACTGTAGCAACTGTACATAATTTAATGTATATTGTACAAATTTATGCCAACATGCAATTTTGCATGTAATTTTAACTGATTATTAATAATAACTATTTCTAGCACACGTATACCATGGGTTCAGGTCTGGACTAACCAGCCTGGACCTGAACCCAGACTTGTTGCAAGTTTTTTTTTTTTTTTTTTTTTCGCCCTGTCGCTTCAATTTTTTTAGGAAAAAATCCGAGAACCAACTAATTAAATTGGTATGGCCTTAGATGTAAATTAAAAAAGGTTTTTACTGATTTTGAGATCTGAGGGATATGATGCTGAAAGCTGAAAAACATACTCCTGCTTGTCTGTTTATATTAGTAAGAGTACTAGTGGAAGCCGGCGGTTGCAGCCACGGAGCCATATTGGAATTACTGACAGGGTGAATTTTTCACCGTTGGTCCAAACTCCCAACCCTAGGGGTGGAAATGTAAAAAAAATGCATTCCTGCACAAAATTTGCATCCCCTGAATTAGAATTTCAGGCCAGAGTCTCCCTCACACCTCACAATCAGATGAAAAACCATCAACTGCTAAAAGATGACTCTAGGCAGACTTTGTTTCTTGAGCAAAATTTTTGAGGATTCTATCGCCCTCGATAACTCTTAAATGAAATAGGCCCAAAAATATCCAGGGAGAGTACACAGAAATGGGGCTCATGAAAAATTAGTCTGCCCATAAAATGTGATTCAAGGCTCATTATGTACCTTTAAGGTAATCCAGGACACAAATGTTCGAGTCAACTGCGATTGAAGTTTACTGGCATATTACTGTATTTTGGTCATCTGAGCCATGATCTCTCTCATGTTCTTGAATGAATTCTCTCATACATGTATTGGTGGTCTTAAATAGATTGCAAAATTGCAGGGGTATGTCTCATTGATTTTGACATTACGTTTGGCAATACCATAGATAAGAAGGCCTTTATGTTATCTTAAGTACCTATAACAGACACTTTAAAGCAATAACCACCAAACTAACATCCATTAATGTCCCTTTTACATAGATCGTTATAGGCACAACATTAAAGTGTGTGCACTCCATTGAAGTGCTTGGACTTGGCATCAATTTATTCTTCCTCAAAGAGGCAATCTCTTTTGGCCTCTGTTGCTTCAGGTGACCTTGTAGGAAAACTCACTACAAGGACAACCATGGCTGCCAAGGTTCAAACCAGGAAATCAATAGCTATTATGTAACTGTCGTAAGCCCCTCTGGTGCCTGGATAGTTGGGGTGAGTCGAGGTCTGAGGTGTCAGAATGAGGGGTCCTGTAACCAGGATGACCCTGGAGATGGCATAACTTACATTTTAGGACATAAGTTTAACCCCCAAATCAATCTTTCAGTATCAGCGTCAACTACTGTAAATGCAGAAATGTTTGCTGTGGTTTTATGTTTGGGTTTTTGCGAGGCAGTCTTACCGCAAACTTAAAACCAACGCAAACATTTTTCCATTACAGTATGTGACTACAGTGTATAGTGCTACCGCATTCTCAAAGTCACCACAAACACTCCACTTTCGGGCTAACATGCAATTAAATCCCCGCAAACTTAAATGCATTTACTGTAACAGTGAATCTCAAAATTATTTTTATTTGATATTGAGCCACAAAAAAAAAAACATCTGTAGTTGTGGGCTACTGATAAAAAAACATGGACACATTTGTGGTGACCAAACTTGTGCATGTCAAATTTAAAGCTCTATATAATATCATATGCTCTGCTAAAAGACCAAATACTTGCTGTTTTATAAACATATTGAAACAGGAACAGGGTAGGATATTGAGACAAACACACAATGCTACATGTACATGTAAGTACAAGATGATATTGTACCAAAGAATATCCATTGATCAAATCATAACCTAAGGAAAAACTAAAGATCCACACCTTGCAGAAATCCTGCTTATCTTTCATAATTGCCCTCAAATCACAGATAGGTGGTCTGACATTTTATCTGTCCCACAGGAAATGGAATCCTGCTACTTCCTTTGACAGGAAAGCTTAACACTAGGTGGTCATTAAGGCAGAGGAAAAAATGTTGTGTTTCTTGATTCCCAACCTACCCTAGAAAAACCTGCTGACCCTATACTTTTTCGGGTTGGGTGGGCAGTGTAGTCACACAAAAAAGAAGTTCTGCCTTCCTGATAAGGCCCCCAGAGTGCTCCTCTTACATGCACATTAGAATATCCAGAAGAAGAATAAAGAAAGACTTATGTTGCCGTATCTTTAACGTCATAGTCTCAGACATTTAATTAGATTTAGTACTGCTCATTTTTGTACCTTTGAACCCAGTACTTCATTTAGTTCGTCATTGACGCAGGTTCTCAAGTCATTTGTAAAGCTCTGCCTTTAATGCTATCAAAAAGTGTCAAGCTCCTTGACTCCTGGCAAAGTGATTGACCTGTTTCTAATCAAATCACCTATAAATGGACCTTTCTTGTGCACCTTTCTTGTGCACCTTGTCACACGAGGTCAGAATGTCTGGGGAGTATACCTAATAATGTGTTTCCTTCATTTTAAGTGTTTTCTCCCCCAGTCACCCAACCCAGAGTCACATGGTTTCCAGTTAGAATTTTTATTCAGCCTGCTTCCTATTCAGGTAAATAAACTGCATCTCCTATCTAAAGAAGGATAAATATAAACTTTAAGCTAGTTTGCCTTAATCCATGGAGTAACCTATAACATCTATTATCATAATACCGGTACGTTTACGACGATTTCTCTAGCCATACTGATTTGACAAATTGTCAACGCATCATTTTCTCCAGTTACATGTTGCTGTTATAGGTTACCCTTGCCACTTCTTCTGTGTAACTTTTCTGCCACTCTTGTCCTGCTAAAAGCGTAATATTATAATTGTAACACGCCGCGGAATTACACGGCGAACGGGCGCGTGGTTGGGAGGGGGTACAAAATACCGGTAGGAAGAAACATGGCACGATTAACTGCCGCTATGTACATTTATACATCCTCTGATGTTCCTTCCTTTTCTGTCAGTAAATGCATAAAACATAAACCTGCATGAGCATACAAAATGTCATGAGAAAACGGACGTATATTGTCAAGAATTTTCATTTAACTTCTGTCCGTCACAACCGCTATGACGTAACACTTCACTGCTAGCGTAGATATAAAAATGGCGGGAAAATGGCTGCGTACGTTCAATTTTGCCCATTCAGTCGTAGATCCGGGCTATTATGCAACGGTTCTTCACACTTTTACATGAGTTGTAGGTCACCAACAGAAATTCAAGATTGTTGTTGAATCATGTTCGTCTTGTGCCGTGAGCATGTGTAATTATGATCTATATAAATTTGGCAATGAATGTGACAGTGTGTTCGTCCCACGACGAGCTGCCTACCCCGAAATTTAAAAAAAAGTACTGAAAACTTTTGGCCTTGTTGTCTTCGAATGCATTGTTACCGATGCTTTGTAAATGGTGTATTGGACACCTAGATGTCTGAAGTGTGCACAGCTCAGAAATAACTATTGTTGCATGTGTAGATCTCTTTAAGTTCCAGTATTTTTAATCTACCGGTATAAGTCTTACTACCAGTATTATGCCAATGCATGTTATTTGTTGTTTTAAAATTAACTGGGTACTATAGAGATTTCAGGTCAACGACGTGGGTTTCAAATACAGTCAAACCTGCCCAAGACGACCACACGGGGGACCGAACAAAAACGGTCGATTTGGACAGGTGGTCGCTGAGAAGAGTATCGACTCAAAACATGCCCTATGCAAAGTATAACGGTTTCCGTTGTGTTTAATGGCAAATAGCAAGCACACTGCACGCACGCAAAGAAGCGAGGTATTTAATGTCAAATACAACACCCACACTGTAAATTGTAAATTTAACCCCAGCTTTTATACGATACAGTATAATGTCTGTACACTAACGTTTTAGACAGTAAGGGAACTTTGATGCTGTCAGTTACCATACAACCCTTTATGCGTTGCTGTGTTCTTGATCGCCGTATCTGAAATAACTACGGTGCACCTTTCGAATTCTATGCCCGGTACGTCCCAATAGCGTACTTACCCAAGGGTGAATGTACAGTACAGTTGGACAGAAGCACTCACACAGATCTTTCTTTAAAAGGTATGAGCTACACAGATCTTTCTTAGAAATTTCCTCCCATATTACAGTAGACTGACTGCCCCATTGACCCACCCATTGACCGCCGCCATCTTTATTCTAAACATAACATCGTAATGGCAGTCAAAATCCAACGCAAACTGGTCGATTTCAGCACAAAATCGCGCTAGTTATCATAAAAAATAGATGAAAACCTCAATTTTGAAAATGATGCGGTCGTTAAGGGGCCCAATTTGGGCCGGTCGCGGTCGCGTTGGCCAGGTGGTCGTTGAGAAAAGGTCGCTTAATGCTTACGTCAATAGGAAAAAAAATCGGGACCGAGAAAAAGCGGTCGAAATGGCCAGGTGGTCGCTGAGAAGAGGTGGTCGCTCGGGCAGGTTTGACTGTATCAACATTTTCAAAATATTGCAATGTTTAAGTATCTTCCATTGACTTAACTATCCCCAAATACCCTATTTTTATGTACAACCGATATAGGTCACCCTACAGATAAAGGTGAACCAACATTATCCACAGATTTCATTGACCCTACAGACTTCATAGCAAAGAGAGTACCAGAAATAGCCCACACATCTCTGCCATCTTCCTTATACATGTACATGTTTTTCTCCTCTCTAATCTACTGATGTTGAAAAGGCAGTCAAACGCAATTAAAATCATAATAATTTAAACTTTGTTGGACAATGATAGAAGGCTTTGTAGCAGTCCCCCATCCAAAAAAATAGTTCTGCCTTCCTGATAAGCCCCCCAGAGTACCCCTCTTATATGCACTTTAGAAAATCCAGAAGAATAATAAAGAAAGATTTCTGTTGCCCTATCTTTAACGTCATAGTCTCAGACATTTTATTAGATTTGGTACTGCTCGTTTTTGTACCTTTTGAACCCAGGACTTCATTTACATGTAGTTCATCATTGACGCAGGTTCTTGCTAACAAGTCAAGCTCCGCCTTTAATGCTATCAAAAAGTGTCAAGCTCCATGACTCCTGGCAAAGTGACTGACCTGTTTCTAATAGAATCACCTATAAATGGACCTTTCTTGTGCACCTTGTCACACGAGGTCAGAATATCTGGGGAGTATACCCAATAGTGTGTTTCCTTCGTTTTAAGTGTTTTCTCCCACAGTTCCAGGAATAGCTCAAAATCCTCCTGCAGCTGTTACTGGCTGGGCTTGAGGATTGAGAATCGAGGATTGCTCAGTAATGGACTTTGAAGTGCCACTGGATTTCACACAGAAGGAAGGAAATTGAAATCAAGAAAAGGTTACTGCAAGGCTCTCATGCTCTTTTCACTGGAGCAATTTTTGTTAAAATAAATGTGCCTGTCTTTTATTGTGGAAAAAATATATCTAATATATATTCAATGTATATAATGTGTGTGTATGTTCTAGAAATATTGAAAAATATTTAGAAAGCCATGTATCTTTTACTTCTCACAACAGCATGGTTTCCAGCACTAAGGACAGCACGCAACAAGAGCAATGCATTACTCCCGGACAGAAGGACTTGACAAGTAATAGAACTCAATATACATGTACAGCAGAAGAACAAATCCTCGTAGCCAGTAAAGTAATCCTCAACATTCAAGTGCCATCAACACTACATCACAAGAGTGTTGTACTAGAGATAGGAAACTATGGACCAATGTCTGGAACAATCTATCAATAGACACATGTACGG
This sequence comes from Branchiostoma floridae, assembly GCF_000003815.2. Lineage (NCBI taxonomy): Eukaryota > Metazoa > Chordata > Leptocardii > Amphioxiformes > Branchiostomatidae > Branchiostoma > Branchiostoma floridae. Next base: position 8,128,571 of record NC_049989.1, on the reverse strand, counting down.
CCCCAACTACATTTGTATATCTTTTGTTGCAATAGCTTAGAATACAAATAAATGGACATGGACCAATTTCCATTTTGTGATGTATTGTGGTAATAACATAGAGAGTAGTAATATGTATTCACTAGGACTAACCTTAGCTGACCTTTATTCCCTATATAATACCGACTTTGATAATTCCACCAGATGCTATAATAATGCCACCACATGAGAAAAAATAGAAGAATTTAAAGTGATTCAAAGCCATTTCCCAAATTGCAGCATCTGAATTCCTAATACACACCATATTAAGATGCTCAAGGCAGATCTTGAGAAGGCCTCTATAACAATGTTTTTGATGTGATGGTATTATGACACCCAGTGGAACTATGAGAGTTGACGTTACCTATATCTATTGCTTTTAGAAATGTTTTGTTACAGGAGATACACTTATTGTATCATCAGCAATAATGCCGAAATGCAAACTTGAGAGATTCTCCTTTCGTGCTGTCAAAAACTGTTACGCTCCATGATTACTGGCAAAGTGGTTGACCTGTTTCTAATTGAATCACCTATCAATGGACCTTTCTAGTGGACCTTGTCACATGGGGTCATCAGGCTGTCTGAAGAGTAGTGTGCATTCTAGTGTGTTTTTTTGTTTTGGAAGTGTTTCTTATCCAACTCCCAGAATAGCTCAAAATCCTATTGTAATGGAGTTTGAGATGTCCCTGGATTCATGTGGTTCTAACATTACACGGGACTGCGTAGTGGGCCCAACATCTCCAACCGGAACCTGCAAAATGCGAATGAGAAGACCATGGCCTGGCTGCAGTATTGGCACGGAACGATATGATGATGATGATCCAACTCCCAGAATAACTCAAAATCTTACTGTCATAGATTTGTAGGTGCCACTGGATTTATGTAGTTTGAAGTATTGCTCAGAAGTAACGACACAGTGTAGAAGTGAAATCAAAATCCACTAAGGTTACTGCAAGGCTCTCATGTTTTTTTAATCCAAACATTTTCATATAAAAATGCATGTTAGTGAAAAATTCTTGTAATGTTTATAATGTGTGTGTATACTATGAAAATGTTTAGAACGTAAATGATTTTTACCTCTCACAGCAGCACAGATTTCAGCACTAAGGACATATAATACATTGTATTTTACTCTTTGGTCACATCAATTTCATTTGTTTGTTTACGGATTTTTTAAAGTGAAAATATAGCAAGGCAATGGGCAGGGAGGAAAACTATTATTCTTAATTGCAAGGTTTGATACTGACATGCCTAGCATTTGAAACCATGCTACATGTGCAAAAAAAATGAAAATGCAACATGTAATGCAATGAGAAGTAATGTAAGCTTTGGGATTCATTTCCTGTACGCTTAGGAAGAGTACTTCCTTTAATGTGTCTTTATTTAGAATGTGAGTGTGAGCAAAATTGATTGTCCAGTAATGTGTCTTTATTTAGAATGTGAGTGTGAGCAAAATTAATTGTCCAGTACATGCACCTGTTCTTCCAGGAAAGAAGTCCGTGTTAGTTTGCTGCAAAAAGTGACTAAAGTGATGGTCCAGGTTTGAGTTACCTTTGCTTGTGATTTCCTGGACAATGACATCAAACACTAACATGGTTGGAAAGAGTGAGAAGCGATGTAATATTGAAGAAAATTGATTTTGGGCACAAACCTTACCTTTGGGTATGCCTTCACTTTGAATGTGATGCGCCCCTTTACCCCATGTGATCTTTGTTGTGTTCTGTTACCGGTGTTGCTATGGACTATACTTTACGCTTCGGGTTATTGTGAAGATCTCAGTGTTGGAGTGTTCTTTAGAATTGGCTTGACATTTCTTAGAATTTTCTCCCTGTAACAACTTTTTGTAGTCATTTTTATGTCTACAATACATGTAGGTGATGGTTACAGTTCTATGTAAAAAGGCCCAATTAAAACACTTTCCCCCTAAAATTAAGTCATCTTTGATGATACTGAATCTAAGTTGTTCACTATTGTAACTACTTAATTGAGGGTATTAACGGGGGCCGCCCTAAGACGGTCCCCGTCTTAAGACGGTACGGATTTTTTGCTGATCTTATTATCCATAAGTACACCGTGTTTGTTGCCACTGACTATGCTGATTACAAAGGTAAATAAACCAAGTCCATGCACACAGCTTTAATTTGCATTCCAAGTATACTTTAACATATTTACTTCATGTTTTTTTAAGAGCAGAATTCTAACAGTAATGTTGACAGTGCTGAATCACTGCGGTCACCGGCCTCTGCGTATTGGCGGCTCGTGTTGCTAACTATACGAACTCATCCAAGCAGTCATACAACTGCCATGATACACATAAATAAAGCTCCATAAAACACTATGAATATGGGTCTTCAAATGTTTGTTGAGTAGAAAAGCAACCAAAAGGAAGCGACATAAACATTGCCACCATTGTACTCCCAAGGGAGTTTGGCCGTGAAGGTGGCAGACTAGAGAACGCTCCAAAGATTTATTTGACTGTAACAAATGATTCGTGCTGTCTATGAAAATAAGACTTGACAGAGAGATGTAGATGATATTTTCATATAATCAGACGGAGTTTTGTTGATGTTGGCGGTGTCGTTTTTTCGTAATGTTTTTTTTAGTCGGGCATTCACAATCAGTGCATTCAGCCCATTGCCCGTAAAACATCAGCTGGATTGCTCTAGGTACAGCCTTCCTCACGTGAGACTAGAAGTACATACAGTCACGATTTTACTGTCAAAAGAAAGCTAAAATATCATACTATTAATTTTTTTCTGTGTACTTAAATTTACCACTTACTTCTGAAGAGAGCAAAATATAAAAAAAAGCGTACCGAGTTAGGCACACTGTCCAGCGTAGCACAAAATTGGAAGGTTACATACACGAAATTGTCTCTCAGTGTTTGCCGCTTGTAACACGCAGCGCGAAAGGTTCATGAACCACATGAATGCATTTCTTATTCAAGTATGTTGTTCAAATCTATGAGTAAAAAATTCAGTCATCAAAATTTGACCACTCTCAGGCGACTAGCGATGGAGCGCCATGAGTTTGAGCGCAAAAAAAAGCGTACCGTGTTGGGGCACCTCCCGTTATCTACTATAAACTCTCAATTTTCACTGTGCTACAACTTTGAATGAATCTACAATATGCATGAAATGCTTCTGGAAAAATTACATTTTGGAATGGATTACTTCTCTGGGGAAGCTATCTGTTTTATCTTTACACAACATAGCTAAAGAAAAACCTAATCAGTCCCTAGATAAGACTACTAGTCTAAGATAAGATACAGAGATTAGGTCCAGACATTTAGAAGGACATCCATCACTTCCTCAGCATCTCAGCATCCTCATGGCTTAAAATGTCTGGATGTAACGTTAATCCCGTAATTTATCAAGTTGCATGGATTGACATTCTAGATAATCTTTACCTAAATGTCTAACCCTCATAAATGTAAGTAGTAGAGTCTCCATTTCCTTATTCCATTTAGTCATTCTTTATAACGTCTCTGAGGATGAAGAATTTCTTGCCATTAAGAGATTTGGCAAATGTATCATCCCATGCCATGATACTGCCACTAATCTTGATACAGCCAAATAAAGTTAAGGATGTAAGTAGATCTACTGGACAGGTGTCGCTTAAGTCATTTCCTAGATATGCACGCTGCAGACATCCTGAAGTTTCAACACCTTTTTTAAATGGCTTAAATAATGATGCATTTGAAGACAACAACGTCAAAACTTTTCGGTTCTTATCAGGCCTGGCGTGTGCGTCATGGGAAATAACATACCGTAACGTTCCTCTGTTACGGGCCAAAGTTATGAAAATTCTTGGCAGTATACGTCCATTTTTTTAAGGATTCTTTCTATCCTCAGACAGGTTAAATTTGTATTTTGTGCAATTACTAACAGAAAATAAAGGAACAAGAGAGAATGTACATTTATAAAGGTATACATAATGGCAGTTTCTTACTGGCGGTATTATGGAACCCAACCACGACCACGCGCCCGTTCTTCGGGCATTTCCACGGTGTGTTACGATTGCGATATTACGTTTTTTAGCAGGACAAGAGAGACAAAAAAAGATACATAACATGCAGAAGTAGCAAAGGTATAAGCTGCAACATGTAGTGATAGTTCACCTTTATCCGTTGGGTAACCTATATCCGTTGCTTTTAAAAACGGTATTTGGGGATATCACGTTGACCGACGTTGGTTTAAAATTTCAATGTTTTCAGTACATTGCAGTTTAAAACTACCAGCTGTTGAATTGATGTGCCTAAATACGCTGTTTTGCCAAACAACGGATATAGGTTACCCCGCGGATAAAGGTGAACTAGGCTTTAACTGGGAAAAATGATGCGTTGATCATTAGTTTGCATGAGAAATCGCAAAACGTGGCGGTATTATGGATGAATGTTATGTCTATGGTGGCTCAGTCCCTGAGTCTTCATTACAATTCCCACTATTGTCCTTTTGCTTGTTACAGAACGCTGGATTCACCAAACCAATATATATATAATTATCAATGACGAGGAAGTTAAGCAAGGCATTTTTTAAAACTGTTGATGCCAAAATAGAAACATTTGGGGTGGCTCCATATTTTGAATGGTATATAAACTGTTTTTTTTTTTTCAAATCAAAATGAAGTAGCAAATCGGAAAACTAAGGAATTTGTTTGATGCGGTCATCAATATTCTGCATCACTCAGAGAGTTCCTTGCAATTTGCTACACAGTATGATGTAAAGCTCTGATATCATCTATCCTTTAAAGGAATACAATATGTCAAACTCCCTGTGGGTAGGATAGCCATTTAGAAGATGTTTCATCTTGATTGAAACGGGGGCGAGCTCGAGGGACGTAATTTAGATACTGTACATTCTTTTGATGTGTTTACCGTGCATTGTATGAAACATCAAAAGGGACTTCTCAAGTGGCATTAGTACAAATGAGATTTTTTATTTCAAAGGTGAACACAAGCCTTTGAAATGATAATTTAAACTGAAAAGCCTCTTTAACAGGATGTGTTCTTGTACTGGTAGGAGGTAAATTAAACCTGTTACCACATGAAATTTGATCTGTGACATGGATTTTCCTCTGATTAGACTTATTGTTAATTACTGTTACAGTGATGTTATTTGTTACCATTTGCTCAAAAGCGTGGTGTAGATTTGGGTTCCCTAGCAGTTTGTTATGGAACTGCAGGGATGTTGTTAAAATCTTTGAAATAACATAGCTCAAGAAAGGATTGATCTTTACAATATCTTGTATGGTGGCAATGTTAGGCAGTTGCAAAATCAAGTAATGTTTAGATTCTTGACACCCTAGCAGCTTTCCTTTATTCTAAGGAACTGCAGCAGATCTTTTGGTTTTGATATCTCGTGTTCTGGACAAGCTAATATGGTTGTAGATAGCTCTTGTGTGCAGGAAAAGTGACATAAGTTTAGGCCTACTATCAGTTTCCTCTGACTAGAACTGCAGAGACACTTTACATGATTGTAGTTGCTGACTTTGAAAGTTAGAAAATATTTTAAGAAAGGCTTGAATGTTCCTTGTGATACACACTTATAATTAAAATAACATCTTTATTACCATAATACCAACAGGTTTACTTCAAATTCTCAAGGGATACTAATTTCGCAAATGACAAACGTATCTTTTTACTGTATGTTACAGCTTACTTTCCCACTTATGCTGTGTATCTTTTTCTTTCCTTCTTGTCCAGCTAAAAACAAAACATTGCAACTGTAATACACTGCAGGAATGGACCTATAAAAGGTGTATACTTGGGAGGGAGTTCTGTAATACTGCCAGGCAAATACTCGGCACAATTAACTTCCATTATGTACTTGAGTAAAACATTCAACATTGAACATTTATACATCCATTGTTCTTGCTTTCTTCCTAATGTTAAGAAGTGTGCAAAATACAAAGATGTCTGGGGCTACAAACATCATGTCATTGAAAAAACTGACCTATACTGTCTAGAATTTTCATAACTTTGGCCCGTCACAACAGTGGCAAGGGACATACATTTGTAATGGTAGGTTCTAATCCCACAATGCACTCACCAGGCCTGATAAGGGACTGAAAAGTTTTGACCTTGTTGTTCATGAATACATCATTGTCCTGAGCCTTTTTAAGAATGTGTTGGAACATCTGGATGCCTGAAGTGTCGGAAATTTCCTTTGCTGCTCTTAAATTCCTTGTTTTTTTATTATTTTATTTGTTGGTATTATCATTATCAATGGCAGTATTATGGAAGGGGATTTTGCATGATATATGTCCACTGCCCATGATAGAATTCTAAAAGTTATCATTTCATAGATTTCTATTTGAAATGCATGACATGTAAAAGGGAGTTTTGGTTGCACTATGTTGCATTAAGCACTTTGATCCAGAGCTCGATGTTATAATGCAGAAGGCCACTCCATAGTCGCATTGTCTGCCATAACAATAGCCCTGGTCATATCACAATCATGTCTCTGAGCCAGCAGCTGAATTATAAGCTGTCAAGAGTAGATTGAAATCAGTATAAATGCACTGTTGCTGCACTACTGCATAGGAAGGCATGGCTAGACAGGAATGAATAACTGGATTAAGATTATACTGGGTCTCAGGAAAGAGTAGGGAAGCAGAATCGTGAGAATGAAATAATTACACTGGGAGTTTGGAGCAAGAAAATGTTTAAAGTAACTAAACATAAAATGCAGGAGGACAGATTATGAACCAGTCCAGAACCTGTAAATTGTGTAGGGTACATTTCTTAGGCAATGGCCACCTCATTGCATATGTAAAAAGATAAATAGTGGTAAGCAATCTCAAAATATGAAGCATCTTGTTATTTATTTCAGATCCATTATAATGACTTATAATGCTATTGATAATATTTTGTTGTTTTCTGCCATCATAAGTTGTATCCTGTCGAGCATAATAAAGTTCATTCATTCATTTATCCCGTACATCGTACATAATGACCACAGCTTATCATGGTTTTAGGAAGGTTTAACAATCAACCATGTGGCAAATCTCTATGTCAAATGAATTGTATGAAAATCTTCCATGACATCCTTTATAGCGTTATCATGTTCACTGGATACGAAAGACTCTTCCACACGGACAAACAATAATCCCCTGAACAAAGGAAAATTCCCTGCCAAATGGTCATACAGGCTAGAACGCATCCATCCTAAAGGCAATAATCTTACTTCTTATCCTGATGAAAGTAGTAGAAGGACCTTAAAACCCTGAAAGGTAGTTTTCTGGTTGTGTGAAAAGAATTTTAATGTCCACTTGTGAAAGGAAATTGAAATATTAGCTTTTTTTAAAAAGAAAATGTCTTTTAGGGGTGGTAGAGTCAATTCCGAGTCACCAAGGGGATTTTGAAATAATGTTTGTCATAAGTTTGAACTATTCTAAGTAAAAGAATATTTCAGTCAGTTAAGTTCTAAATTGTTCAAACAATTAAAAATGAAAGTTTGAACATGTTTGAACCCTACCTACATATGTTGGAAACATTGGGAAAGTAATGGTACAAATATCTCTTTATTTATAACAATTTAGAAACATCTATGTGTTTTGTTATTGTTGGAACATGTGATCACATATATTTAACATGCATTGGCATAATACCGGTAGTAAGACTTATACCGGTAGATTCAAAATACTGGAACTTGAAGAGATCTACACATGCAACAATAGTTATTTCTGAGCTGTGCACACTTCAGACATCTAGGTGTCCAATACATCATTTACAAAGCATCGATAACAATGCATTCGAAGACAACAAGGCCAAAAGTTTTCAGTATCTTTTTCGGGGTAGGCAGCTCGTCGTGGGACAAACACACTGTCACATTCATTGCCAAATTTATAGATCATAATTACACATGCTCACGGCACAAGACGAACATGATTCAACAACAATCTTGAATTTCTGTTGGTGACCTACAACTCATGTAAAAGTGTGAAGAACCGTTGCATAATAGCCCGGATCTATGACTGAATTGGGCAAAATTGAACGTACGCAGCCATTTTCCCGCCATTTTTATATCTACGCTAGCAGTGAAGTGTTACGTCATAGCGGTTGTGACGGACAGAAGTTAAATGAAAATTCTTGACAGTATACGTCCGTTTTCTCATGACATTTTGTATGCTCATGCAGGTTTATGTTTTATGCATTTACTGACAGAAAAGGAAGGAACATCAGAGGATGTATAAATGTACATAGCGGCAGTTAATTGTGCCGTGTTTCTTCCTACCGGTATTTTTTACCCCCTCCCAACCACGCGCCCGTTCGCCGTGTAATTCCGCGGCGTGTTACAATTACAATATTACGCTTTTAGCAGGACAAGAGTGGCAGAAAAGTTACACAGAAGAAGTGGCAAGGGTAACCTATAACAGCAACATGTAACTGGAGAAAATGATGCGTTGACAATGTGTCAAATCAGTATGGCTAGAGAAATTGTCGTAAACGTACCGGTATTATGATAATAGATGTTATAACATCACAATGATGTTATAAACAGTTCTAAACAGTAATATCACAATTACTATGCTATAAAGATTTCCCAAATGTTGGAACAAAAGGCAAGAAACACCCTCTTGGTAAATGTGGAATTGACTCTATATAGATCTGGCCTTCAGTCTAAACATACAATGTACTTGGAAGATGAGGTCAGGGCCAGGTGGTATTGGCAACACCTATTGTATAATGAAGATAGCTCCCTAATAATGGGATAGGGGGTATCGTAAATTATTCACAATCCTCAGATTGCTGAGGATAACATAACAAAACTGAAATGTTAAAATCCTCTTGAGGATTTGGATTTTTGGCATTTGTTGTACCACAACATTGAAAGATTCAACAAACAATAAAAGAATTAATATGATTGTGTGTTTTTTTCAAATGGGTTAAAATGCATGATTATGCCACACTTACTTGTGTCCAATTTGTGGACTCTTGCATACATGTAGTAGAGGGAAAAAGTAGAAACAACATGATCTGAGGACCAGATTTATACACTGGTAAGCATTTGGTTTTAGGGCATAAATACAGTTGTATTCAAGTTTTCTACCCCTTCTGAAGAGATCTGCTTTCATGATGTCCTCTGTTTACCTTGAAATGACCGAGTACCAGGAAATCAACTGGTGTGGCCGGACAATGGCTAGAATAATTCAAATAGAAATTCAGCCAGTATGAGGTAGCGAGAGAGATAACAGTTGTAACAGAGGTGAAGTTACATTTGAGAGATTTTGGAGCCTGGCAGTCTGGCACATGCTTGAAAATGTAGTTTCAATCTTGTTGCAATTGTTCTTATCTTGCACACAGAAGCCTTTCATCAACATTGGATGATCCAGGGTACACCTGCAATGAATTATAAATCAAAAGATATGTTTATTTCATTATTTCATTCTTAGTCATGCACACGTACACTGTAACTTGATGTAAGATATGGATGTACATTGTATGATGTATTTTTAAGTACAATAAATTCTTTAAGTTCATATTCTTTATGTTTTCCATAATCTACATGGGTTTGAAAGGAAACAAGCATATCATTATGAGTTCCAGTTCAAAGAGAAAGTGTTAAGTTTCTTATATATACAACAGTATGTCTGTTTCCCAATTACAAATGACAATACGACATACGAATTGAGCGGATCTAATATTAGGATTAGAAAAAATGATGCAGTTTTTGGATGGTTGAAAGAAATCAGAGCAAAGACAGCCTGAAATGGAATGACGTATTTTCACCATCACACCTCAATATGGAGACCATGAATCAGACACAGCTGTAGTTGCGAATGAATGGAGATACACGCTTTGCTAGGAGCATATTTATGGGAGAAAGCCAATATCGTCTTGCACAATAAATTTTCTAGATACTATTTCAGTAGAGCAAAAAACAGGCTGCACATATATATTTCAGGCACCAACCTTGGTTGAAATATGATATTACAACAATCATAATATATATAATTTATAAAGGTATACATAATTTATAAAAAGTGGTTAAACAACAGATTGCCTACACTTTTTATTTTGATACCAGTTAAAGCTAAAAATTGCACAAGATTCACACTTAAGGAACATTTGTGAAAAGAAGGGGTGTTTTTTTAACAAAAGGTCAATAGACTATTGACATTGTCAGTTCGAGGGCATCCAATAGAAAATGGCAAACTGAGATGGCCAGTAACACCCTGGGTACTGCCATCCAGTAAATACTGTAAATGCATTTGTATTCGCGGTAGCGGGAAAGTGGACTTTTCGCGGTGGATTTAAGTTTGTGGTAACACCATAGTCTGCAGTCTAATACCATAATAGAAAAATGTTCGCGGTGGTTTTAAGTTCGCGGTAAAGTGGTCACCGCAAAAACCATGAACATTAATCCACTGCGAACATTTTTGCATTTACAGTACATGCAGCCATGATCACATTAAAAGTAAACTGATGAGCAGAGTCTCACATCTTCTAGATTATAAGGGTTCAGTAAAGGATGGTGTGCCTGTTTTTTATATTTTGGACGGAAAGTGTTTGGCAATCATCAGTTCTGTAGGCAGCAACATTTTATGGGGCTTATTAGCCTTTATGTCTGAAGGTCAGGCTTCTATTACAAGGTATTCCATTCCAGCAGTGGTGATATATAACAGCTCAAGGTGTATTTGTATTCAGCAGTTTCTTGGGCATCTCATATATTCACTGCATGTCCTGGGCAGTTTTAGAGGATTTCAGCTCGATTAATTATGTTTTCCCTATGGGACCGGTGAGGTGAGGTGAGGTGAGGGAGAAAAATATTGTTTTTGCCGGTGTGTTCTTCCTCCCATGCAACAGAAAGGGATTACAGAAAAGGCTGGGCTGTGCACCAGGCCTGTCTACCTGGCTAGTCCCTTCTTCAGCCAATCAGAAAAAAGAGCAGCAGTGACATAACCTTAAACTTTGTGTCGAATTTCAACTCATTTGATTGAAAAATAAGCCCTGTTATAAAATCATTACTTTTTTACTAACCCTCAGGTAGTTAGAAGCAATGAATACTTAGTGGTTCTTGCCATCGTGTGTTAGCAGGAACAAAAACTACTACATGTACATTCAACCAGCAATTACAAGCTCCAAAACAGTATACAATATGTACGTGCCCTTTGGTAGGTTGCCACTTTCACAACCATGTACATGTCAGTCATACGTCTGAGGTACATGTGATTTATTAAAACCTGCCTGTGGCCCAACAGATCATCTTCTTGCACCATGTCATCATATTTCATCTAAGAATTCAATAACTGTCTTCCCTTCCCTCCCAGGTGGATCCATGATTACCAAGACGCCTGCATCGATAAGCTGGAGAGGTTCCTGCGAGGAGAAGACATGTCTAAGAGGGGGCGGCTCAGCAAGATGAGCAGTAAAGACGAAGAAGTGTTTGATACTCCACGGTACCGTCTCCACAGGATGGGCAGCAGTGATAGCATATGAGGGGAATGTCAATAGTTGGATGAGTGATGACGGATCATTCATCATCTGTCAAGGCGCATGCATGATTGTACACTGTGCTAGTACTGCTGTTATGGTCCATGGTTTACTGGCAATGATGATGGGGTAGCGTCTCTTATATATGGGGCTTGGAACATGATGTGAAAGCCAAAAGATGATAGTTACAATGTGGCTTTCTTTCTGGTCATTCATCCATTCACTCTTCAGGCCCCATCATTTTTTATTTGTTCAGGGTCTCAGATTTAACATGAACGACAATGAAATAAGAATCAGCATGAGAGTTCTTGTCTTGGTGCACTCTGTTTTAGGAGTTAGTGCTATCAGATTCAAAGTTTCCTCCCAGCCTAATTTTCACGATGTCCTGTTGATACCAAGGAAATATATTGCGTCACGTAATGCATCACGGATTGGATCAACATTACACACACTCAAGTTGACTGCATGCCTACATTTTCTCCTTGGAAGGAGCCGAGGCTTAGACTGGCAGTAATTGCAATAGAGATTAGATATACTAATTCTGCTGGAAGTCAGCATTTACATTGCAGAGATTAATTACTGTGTGTATTTCCTTTTACTATAGTCTTCAATCCCCTGGCTTTTCACCTTGTTCACTTTGCACGAACAGCAAAGTCATACAGGATAGGATCAGGGCATAGGACAGGATACAATAGGATAAAAAGTTTGTGTGAGCATTCAATAACAACATTTCTTTGTCAGAAATTGATGAAGCAATGAATGCACAAAGAATTGGACGCAAAAATCATATCATTGACAGATATTTTATTAACTAGAAATAGGCACTCTATTATACCACAAACAACTGTTACTGAAAAATAGTACACAAGAAATTAGATTACTATATCTATGCCTATAACTGGACCTGGTGACATCCTGCAATTTCATTTCATTGATAGATAAATCTAATGTTTTTGTGATATCATTCTCCTAGATAAGTTTTTGACATAAAAATGTTCATTTTTGTATAACGCTTGTTACAGTCAAACCTGTAGTAGCAGCCATCTTTTCAGAGCGGCCACCTGGCCATAGTGGCCACTTTTTGTCAGTCCCTTGAATTTTTCCCATAGATCTAAGCCTATAGGGGCCACCTCTCCAAATTGGTCGTGGTCACACAATTTCTGGTCCTGTAGATACAGAAACACTAAACAGCAAAGGCGAACGGACGGCCACGAGTCCAGGCACACGTCTGGCTCTACAACGCCATATCATCAACCTGCACTGGGTTTAAAATCCTAATTTCAAAACGAAATGGCCTAGCCCAACAAAACCATGGTTTGCAAAGTTTTTGAGTTTCTGAACACTCAGGTGATCAATCACTTTTTGTGGTGCGACGGGAGGTATGGCATACCTTGAACAATAACTGTACGTCAACTGTTAAGTAAGGGTGCAAGTCTTTGTCTGCAAATATACAAGAGCTGTAATTGCGATTTCAATCATTCTAGGTAGATTTGATTTTGGCATGGTCACTCAAATTTTAAGTCAATTGGGACAATCTTTTTGGTGAAGGTTCACAGAGATACTAGTATTGGCCAGTTTGCATTGAGTTTTGATGGCTGCAAGCACGAAAACAACAAATTAAAAATGGTGGCACAATCAAGGTCATGAGGGCCATTGGCAGAGTTTAATTTACTATGCAGAGAATATGTGAATTAAGGTTATTGGATATTGAAATCATAAAATTGATGTAACTTATTGCTCGTGGTCAATTAATCAGCATTTCCTCTATGCAGGTGGCCATCCCTCTATAGTGGCCAGTTTAGGCCAGTCCCTTGAGTGACCACTATAGACAGGTTTGACTGTAGTACATGTATGTCAATATTAATTGTGTGTTTTTGCCGTCCAGTAATGAAGTAGTTAAGAGCATTTGATTGACAGTTGTTGTTTTTTTCAATTTGGCACATTGAGTCTCATTTGTTAATCAGTAAGGTAATCATTTTTAAGTGAAACACCAGTCTGTTGATTTAAACTATCATCATGGCACAACTGCTAGCAACAAGAAAAACTATAATTAATATGTGTAACAATGAACTTACCACGTTACACAACAGAATCAACAATATACAATCAATAGATTGCCTGTCAAAAGCCTGGGCGTCAAAACTACAGGCACTACAGTTTAGGAAAAAACTAAATTTTACATGATTGCACACAAAATTGTACATTATTCCATGATTGCAATTAACAATACCAACAACGACACAACTGATAGTGTATTAAATGTATAAACATCAGATTAGATAGCATAACACTCAAATACAATGTATTAAGTATATAAAGATAAATATGTATGATTAGAAATAACTATAATTGTCTTTAAGTGTCAATATCAATGCCTTAGTTTTAGTTTCAGTAGAATGACATGAATTATGAAATATAATTTTTATGTGATTGAGCAGTGACAGTAACATTCTGTAGCTTAATTCTATGCAAGTTTGTCTGCTTTTGTGTTTAATGTACATTGTATTAGATGATAACAGCAAACAGGAAGAAAGTGAGTAAATAACTTACAGTGTTATTTAGATATTTCCAGCTATGACTATTTGCTGCAAATATTAGAGAAATGTGTTGTATGAAATGTATCCAATTGTGAAGGAGGCAAATGACTTTAGTTAGACTTAGTTTACCATGTGGAATAATATTGCTGTTGCAAGCTCGATATTTTAGGTTGTGATTTTTCACTTAGTTTGAGACACTTCTACATCCGTGGCACTTCTGCCTTACACATGTACATTGATCCAATCAAACAAGAAAAGCACTTAGAGTGACTGAATCCATGTCATTATACATACTGCATATTAGGCATATTAACATCAACACGACTCTGAGCTCTCCCAGTTGGATTGCCCTTTTGTGAATTAGTACCAAGCTCTATTAACATTTACCTGCTGGGTTAGGTGCTATGTAATCCACCACACAAAACAACATTGTGTTTGGTAGATATCTGGTGTAAGCACCCCAGCTACATGTAACATGTGTATGCACAGATTAGATTTGATTGGGTTTATTTATCAGCACATATTCCACAATTACAAACAAATGATAACACAGAATGAAAAGAAAACATGCAGGGGTTGCAGAAGCTATCATGCCCCCTGTCAGAAACTCATTAGTAATGAAATGTAATATACATTATAATCTAGATGATAATAAAATGTAATATACATCATCAAACGTTAACAATAACAAATGGCATTGATTGAAACTACATCATTAAAATCATTACTCTGCATAAAATGTAACATGATCTATACAACTCAAAAAAAACTTTTGTTTACTAGAAATGAATCTAAATTGTAGAAATATGTTTTATCAAAAGACCATTGCACTGTTTTATCTTAATAGCCTTGCATCTAAAATTTATTAAGAATCATTCCAAAGTTACTGTAGATCTGGAATAGGGCCATGAGATTGGTTACTTCTTTGTCAAAAGTTTGAATCAGCAACTACCGGACGTTCTCTCCAAACTGTCTAGGATTCAAATGTGAATATTTTGCCTTTATCCACATTCAACTGCTGACAAGCTTGATCTGAAATATTCCCTAGAGTTTTCTTCAGGCAAATGTCCAACAAGGGAATCATGTATACTGCTACATGTAGATATCCGTGTATTAAGTGTTATGTTATTCTGTTCATGCACACCAACATTGCACACACAAACACACATACAAACACTTGTAGAGGGAAATTCTGGATTAAATAAAGTTGTCTTTTCTCCTGTGATTAGCACTGTTCGTCAAGATGATATTTTATAGTATGTAGTAAATGTGCAGTGCAAGATTAGATATCTGGGCGTTAAAGAAGTAAAGATAATCATATTAACCACTCTTCGGAAAAGTATTGAAATGAGTTTGGCTGAAGAAGAAGGCATTGAATTTAACTAAAAAATATATCATCACAATCATAGCACAGCATTGACAC
This sequence comes from Branchiostoma floridae, assembly GCF_000003815.2. Lineage (NCBI taxonomy): Eukaryota > Metazoa > Chordata > Leptocardii > Amphioxiformes > Branchiostomatidae > Branchiostoma > Branchiostoma floridae. The sequence continues at coordinate 8,113,156 of NC_049989.1, read as the reverse complement.
AGTCTGCTCCTTGCTCACAGACGTGCTGGGCAAACAGCCAATGGAGGCCTTAACCCTTACCTACATTGAAGGTTATTAATTGAAAAGAAATGCTAATGTATCAGAAATATTAACCATTTGACTGTCAACATCAATATATCACTTCAAAAATCAAGGACCTCTTTGACCTTTACTCTCCTATTGTGTCCTCTGTTACACTTGGCCCCCATTATACAGCTTAAAGTAGGTGGGAAAGTAGTTACCAGACAAAGAGGGAATCATAACCTTTGTAGTTTGGCTACTGTCCAAGTCCGTACTCATGGAGCTACTTCCAATCAAGGAGGCTATAGGAAAACTTGTTGCCATTAAATCGCATCATATGTAATCTATGTCTTAAGCTAAAAGCTTTTGTAGGCTGAATGGTCTGTCCTGTTCCACATGCCTGACAAATCCAATGATGTCGTATCGCAAAAATAATTGTCCATGGTTCTTGTGTGATTATGATTTGAAATATGGCTATCACTGCTGAGAGGATTGCGACCGAAATTGCCCCATTTTCGATCCTGGCCACGGGTAATGTTAGTTCCCATACAAATTTAGATACCACTTGACAATGCAGCACGCAAAGTAGTTTAACGTTATATCTTCACAAATAGACTTTCCGCTTTTTCCTACTATATACATATCACCATGATGATAAACATGTTTCTTAAAGACAGTGCAACGGGTAAGTACTAAATCAAAAATCAGACATCTAAAATTTATATCTTGATTCTTCAAAGATTATGACTCACCCAAATTTAAAAAAAAATGGATTTTCGTGTTTTTTTTTTGGGGTTACGTCTAACGATAAAATTTGTGATTGCTTATAACAGGAGCATCCTTTATTACCAATCTTGTGGAAGTGATGCAAGTAACACAAGTTTTATGTTATTTTTTCTGGGCCTGGGCCGCGAGTATATTGTATAATTTGTCATAAATATGAGCTGCTACGTACGCAGTGCACAAAGTTTAGACAATACATTAAATTTTGTATTTTAACTAATACAAATAGCTTTTATGTCCTCTACATTTGAAGTACATTAATGTAGTTACAAAGTATCATTTTTGAAGGGCTTTGAATGCTTTGGTCCAAATTTAGGGAATTGAGGGGGGGGGGGCAATTCAGACAAGACACATTGTTCATGATCTTTATTTGGAGTATTCCATATGTTTAGTTCATGATGGTATTTATCTGAATTGATGGTTAGAACTAGCCTCCATAGTAGGCTCTCTGGGCCTTTTGTCGTCTTTTGGGGCTCATAATACAAGTCTGATGGCCGTTTCTTTTTGTACTGGGTTGCTTGTGCTGCCGGCCCGTAGAGTCTGCCTGCCTATATTGTACCATAATGTGCCATATTGTGCCTATAATTGACTATTGGTAGTGTTATGTATCACATCTTCTACTCTTAGTCTTTGAGACTGTACAGCGCAATCAGCCTTCGGTCATGATTTTGCAAATAAAACACTACATTAATTCGGCGTCTCAAAGAGAAAGGAGATTTAAAAATATCATTTCATTGGCTCTATTAACACCCCTACGCCTGGTGATCTATGTTAGGAATAATTCACAAGTCCGTATGAGGCAATTCCAAGTCCGCTGGAAGGCCCATAACGGTAGCGCAAGCGATGCAGTACAAAAAAGAAACGGCCAGCAAGACTGTAGCGTTATTTATTATATTTTTTATGAGCTCAAAATGGCGAAAAGAGGTCCAAAGAGCCTGCTATGAAGGCTAGGCCAGAACTGTGAATGTAGATTATTTGTAAGGAAAAACATACACTTTAGAGTGTCGTCTCTTGAACAATGTTGGAATTTCTCACTACGGTGGTGACGACACCTTTAATCCTGTTGCCATTGCCATTGATGACATTCACCTTCAGGCTTGTCATAGGGGTCGAGTTTGCCGTGCCATTCTGTACATCGCCATGTGCATTGCCCCGACGAAGTTTGGTCATTGCCAGTGACATCGGCCGTGAGCTCGAACCCGTTCGAAAGGTCTGCTTGAAATGCTGCCTGAAGTTCGTGGTGAAAAGTCCGTACACCAGCGGGTTGATGAAGCTGTTAGCGTAAGCGATCAGGTGAGCAGTCGGGTAGACGTAGTGATGGAGGTTAGCCTGCTGCTGAGGGCTCAAGTTTCCGAAGTCTTCTAGCAACGTGGAGATGTAGAGGGGCATCCAGGTCGTGGCGAACACCACCACGAGTGTGATGGTCATGCGGATGACTCGCATCCTGCAGGCCGAGACGCCGACCGGGACTGGATTCCTGTTGCCGCCATCAGCTTCCCCCGGCCGTGGCTTGAACCAGACTTTGGCTGCGATCTTGGAGTAGAGTAAGCTGATCGCCACCAGCGGTGCGACGTAGCACAGGACAAACAGCGCGGCCGTATAGCCCTGTCGGGAGCCTTCAGATGGCCAGAACTCGCCGCAGATGTCGAAGGTCTGGTTCTCGAAGAGGAATTCTTTTTCGTGCGACACCACTGCTTGGGGAGTCATGATGGCTGCCGATGCGATCCACACACCAAAGATGACCCACAGGGCCTGATTGTTCGTTAATCGCTCACGGTGGGGATGAACGATGACAACGTACCTGGAGAAATACACAAAATGTTTCTCTAAATAAAGATACGTAAAAAAATTCATGGCTTCTTGATATTCCCAGGTTTTACTCATTTCACCGTTAAGTGAAATGAAATAGCCTGGAGTCCAGCCTTGTTGTGCTTAAGTCGCTCCCCGAAGGTACGTGTTGGCGGAAGCATACCTTCGGGGAGCGACCAAATCACAACAAGGCTGGGCTCCAGGCTAGAATTGACACAGTGTAATTTTGAAGTTTCGTCAATGCAAAATTCTTAGATACTATGAGATACTTGCACTACGAGTATTTCATATCTACTTGAGTTTGCTAGATGGTATTAGTTTGTTCTGCTGACGATATTGGTACTTAATTAGTAGTTTAGACCCTTCCTTTGGAACCAGAGTGTGTTCGATCCCAGCTGTGCTCCTCAACAGTACGCTATCAGAAAGTTTACGGTCCTTTAACTTAGGCCGAGACTTTAAGCTGTGGTCTTTAATGTGTTCCGATGGTCTAAAAGAGCTAGGGGAATTTCGCTGGTACAGTGACCCTGTAATAGCGAATGTCTTCTCAGTCATAAACAGTGAAAGAATAGCTTTTCATTGACCTGAACATAATCAATATCACTTTCTTTCAACGTTATATGAAACGGATTGAAAGTAAATTGTTCGGATAAAGGAGGAATCGATAATCATTATGAAGCATATCCATATGTTTTAACGATCTTAATTTTACTTTTCTTCTAAAGCTTCTTGGAACATTATAAAACATGACGTTAATGAGAAGACATGGTCACGGTTTACACACGTTTTCGTAATCGTAGTCGGCGTGGAACATAGCAGCCAGAATCACAGCTATCGCAACACGGGCGCTTCAAGTCACCTTGCGGCCCCGTTATAATTGTGTAAACAGTAAGCTCTTGAGTCGCCCCCGAGTCGACTCGGAATCGACTCAAAACCTGCGTGTAAATAGGGTCTAAGCTGATATGATCAGTCGACGGAATGCTATGTAATCAACACTTCCCCGAACAAATAGCCCAGCTAAAATTCAAATCACAAGATACATGTCAGTTTTGCAGATCCAATTTGCCTCCAACAAGTACCTTGCACCATACACTGTTCACGCGTGCTCAATCTCATTAACAGTCCCGGCCAATCGTTTTCGAAACTGCTGTGCGTTTCCGGTACCAATCCTTTGGCGTATAGACGATGTTTCCAGAAATAGACATCAGCATACTTGAATATAAACAGGAAGTTTCCACCTGCAATGATTGATAGATTTACGACGAAAATTAATTGGTTGAAAGCTAAGAAAGTTCTCACACATTTCGGCGTACAGGCGGTGCCTATCTCCTTTTCTATAGCCCTTGGGCCACACCGTTGTACAATTACTACAGCAGAGAGCTAGTCCTCTGGTAGATTAGTGAAACGATAGTCTTCAGAACTCGATGGTACGTGCGTACACGAGTACGACTAAGAGAAGTATATGGTTAGAAGTCTCTACACGTTGCTATGAAATGCTCATTCATAACAACTGCCAGACCTTTGCCATCGTAGTATTGTCAAGGCGTTTGGCGCCAGGGTATCATTACCGTGATGCACGGTACCTTTCGCAGAATGGGTGTCACCCGATAGACCAAGTTATTGCCTTCCTCGCTTGGAACGACGCAGAAAAATCGCATAGGGTCAATAGGTTTTATCTATAATTGAGGAGATTACGGTTCTAATGGAGGTCCAAACCGCGCACTTTATGATTGACAGGAGATTGGCAGTTCAGTTCCGCGGTGTGTCATCGGCAAGTTAAACTGTACACTCAATCCATCATCGGGATAGGCGGCCATTCAGCGCTGAAAGGGTGCGGCCATGGGAAGGCACCAAGGAAACATGACAGAATGCCATGGAGTCTGAAAAGGGTTGCCCTGTACCAGACCCTGTGGTACTAACCAACATGATACTAAAAATAAAAGATAAAGCAGCTGTCAATAACTGATGTGAAGCATGATACATTTTCTTGTAGCTACTGCAGCTTCGGAATGGCCGGAGGTTTCAGCCGTGTACACAAGGCCTTCCCACTCTTCAGATGCCTGTATTTGCTTCTACTGTATTACATGCAGCGGTTTGTGGTCTATCCGGAAGGACAAATGTAACCCCAAAGGGCCCAAACAGTCCTGTCGAACTGGCTTTGAACCACCGTGGTCCGTGCTCTTGCTCTGGATCCACAGGTTATTTCAGCTTCATATTGTCACCGATACACCAATACAATGACTTTACTTGTTCTTCTGGCTAGAATGAATTGAAGCAGAGATGTATAGTCGCTTTACTTTCAACACTCAAGTTCATCGGATTAAACCAACCTGTCAGCTGCGATGGATGTCAGTGTGAACACAGACGCTCCGACGGACAGACCCTGCGCCAAGGCTTTCACACGGCACATGGCGTCACCAAACACATTTTCTGTATGGGAGAGACAACAGAAAACATTGCTTAAAGCTTTGCTTATCATGAAAAAATGGTTGTACTGTTGGATGATCCGCTGGCGCTCGTTTGATAAGTGTAGACGAAGTAAAACATGAATAAGGAATGTCAGCCTTATTCTTGATTCTTTCCAATGAATCACATCAAAATCTCCCAGATTCATCCGTAGAGATCATGAAGATCCATCTATGCAAGAGAATGTATGGTGGAATTGAATAACAGCTGAATGGATGGGATGTTCCTGTGACTGTGAAGTCCACACGGCAAATGCCACCATTTGAGATTACCACGAACGCTGCTTGATATGTACGCGGCAATGCTATGAAGGTCATATTCGGGTGAACCTTGATGAGAATTCTATTCGTGAAATGAAACCGGTGCAATTTGAAGTTACAGTTATGTACAGCCATGTATATGGTTTTAAATAGTGTCTGATTACAAGTGTTAGTTCCGGCGTAAAGCCAGTAGGATTTCCTGCAAGCTCCTCGCGGCACATTGAAGAGGTGTGTGTAGGGGGGGGGGGGGGTATTTGTATTTATACGGTGACTCCCAAACTTACAGCGTACATCAAGTGCACGTAAAAGTGCTGCTGGTTGTCAACCCATACATTTTCCTAATAAAATTACACACCAAAAATAAAACAAAAAGGTATTGGGTTTTTCTAACGAACTCGTAAGCAAAACTAAAAGTTTTTTTTTCTTATGAGCTCGTAAGCAAAGATAAGGCCAAAAGAATATATGCATAAATGCATGTATATCAAAGTTATAGATTCCCTTCCAGTCAGTCTAAAAGACTACCTGGGTTCAAATTCAGGGACAAATGAAATTGAATTGTGGAAAATACTAATCTTTACGTAGTTTACAAGTTAGATTGGGACCTACCCCAAATTTTGGGTCCCAATCTAACTTGGTGTTGGTTACGTAAAGTTTAGTCTTTTCCACAATGTCATTTACCAACACAGATGAACGTTTATGCTAAAATGAAATTGAAATCATAGGTTACAGAAACATTATTTCAAGGCAATATTATATAATTAGTGAATTAATGCACCAGAAAAATGCTTGTTCTTGATGCTTTCAAAATTTTTTACTGTCAGTTATACAAGGTGGCACCTCCTACTACGAGGATGAATTGAACTAAACTGAACTTATAAGGTTGGTGAGTCAGGAAAATAAGATTCCTAATGCACAACCTAGAAGACGGCGCTTGAGACGACCTTTTGGTAATTCATCAGCTACCTTCGTCATGGCGTGAATTGACATTCATGCAGCAAGGAGTAAGCTTTAAGAATTGTCACTTATACAAGTCCTTTAGAAAAGGTAAGTTAAGAGTTACTGATGACACATCGGCCGGATAGGTATCTAGTAAGATGTAAAAGATTAAGAAACGCGTTTTACATTCAATCTTTCTTTAAAAAGCGTGTCAGACATTTTCTGTAGAAGATTACCAATCTGAAGACGTCACCATGTACCAGTAGTGTAGTTTAGACATGTGGGAGGAAACACATATTACGTTACATTACACATATTATGTTGCCCCTCGTGTCTCCTGTCCCTTAACTGCCTTTCCCAATCAGCATTTGATGACGGAAATCATAGTGAGATAACCACAGGGAACGCGGGGACCTGCGGAGATGATGGACCGACGAACTCGTAATGATCACCAGGAACCTTGGGGGACTAGCGGAAGACTTCATGGCCACAGACTGCAGGAAGTCTACTTAATGTCAATTTAAAGGTTAGACTTACTCGTTAGAGTCAGCAGGTATTTATCAACAGAGCAGGTCTTACACGACTTGACTTCAGTAGTCAGATTCAGGCTTCGGTTGTTATCCACTGTGTGTTTGATAAAACAAATCATGTGTATCATGGTCAACGCATTTGCAATGTAATCAATACAATGTGGTGTCCTTTGGCATAGCCCGGCTGTCGGACAAGGTAGACAGCTAACGTTGTATGCATAGCATTATAAGAAAGGTAGGTCATGGGACATTGCATTTCTTAAGATGCGGGACCGAAAAGTCACTGCTTCGACTCTTGGCTGCACTGAGCCCGTCCTTGTGCACCGGGGAAGGGAACGGCTTATGCAGCGGAGGTTTAGAGGAGATGGGCTCCCATTCTCGCACGGGCTGTACAAAGCTATGGAACTACCTTCACCACATTAAACAATACGGGGCGTTCTAAGAGATGATGTGTGAGAGCAGCCTCATGTTAAGTTCAGAATATAATGATTGTGCGGAAATGAAATGCAGAATGCAGATGTGGACAATCAAAAGGTTTCAAAAATACTATTAGGCTATGTTGATTTGTTTATATCCACGTGCGCATCAATTTCCCAAAAATAAAAAAAAAGACTTGAACCATATTATAAATCGTACAAAAAAGCTTCAAAATAGGCAAATATATGCTGTGGATTACAAAATTGAATATCGGAAAACATAGAACATTACAAGGATAAAGAACAATAATGAAGAATCTATTGTTCAGTATACTATTTTCTGTGTGTCCAGTCATTTGTTCAACCTTCCTGACCACTTTGATGTCATAATAAGGCATTTTTTGTCAAACGTTTATTTTATTCGCACGCTCGCATCAGTTTTTTGGATCCCCAGAGGATGTCGTCCATGTAATCAAATCAACATGGCCTAAGATAAAAAAGAATCAATAAAGAGAATTACTAAATCTTAATTGGTTATGGTTATGCTACTGGCTACCACAAGGAAATTGTATTAATTTCTACATTTCAAAGTGTGCCGACATCCCATACAACTTGGCACGCTCAGAGAAAAATAGGAAGATGTCAATCTAGCACAGACTGTTCCTACAATCACGTACGTATAATCTGGACACGCCTACGGCTGGCTTCAGGGCCGGTGTTCAGGGAAATTAAACGTCTACCACAGTAATGTCTCGCGCACCAGACATTAAAAAAGGGATTTGGAGATTATTTTGCAACATGCAGGGAGATGGACTGGTATTTTCCTGAACTTTGCCATATTCACCCATCGCTTCACATTCTTCAACATTGGAATACCACAGCCGCGTTGTTATGAAGTTTTCATACAAACCTTTGTATTTCATGCATTCTAAATGCTATAATCATCAATCTATCTATTCTTCAGTGAGCGATAATATCTAGATTGAGTCCCAATGATATCAACCTTAATTAATGGTCGCCGCACTCATCGCCTGGCTGACTGAACATCTTAATACCCAAGAAGTATTAAGTCTCTTCTGGGATCCCTGTATGGCATTGTACGTGCCCCAAGCGCCTGCCACTTAAGCTGAATAATTGATAATAACTTTGACTTCTTCGATATATTTCATTCTTGCAGTGATCTCAGGGGTGGTTTTAGTTAACGCAAGATAACGGCACTTGAATAAGTCTTGGAGATGATCAGACTTTTCAGGTAGAACCCACTATGTTTCGTCAGTACGGAAGTAAGATCTCAGGCCCATAGAGATTTAACCAAAAACTATTACGTAACATGTCAGTGAGATGACGGCACCTTCAGAAAACTTGAAATGAGACAGAATCAAGATGATACTAATGAGTTCATTAGCTCCTGTTGATTGAGTACAGAAGCTGAATTATGTTGTCTGGAGTGGTGGGGTGGTAGGGTAAGGTCCCAAATGCCAAGGTACTTTTACACGTAGGCCTCCTTTCCTCTTGTGGGTGGGAAAGCGCATTTTTTCATGTACTCATCGGGTCTTTTAAGCAGCAGGACAGACGGCCTGAAACTAGATGATGGGGCAAATGCATTAAAAGGACGCCCTAGAGTCTAATGATGTCTGGCCTTGGCCCTCAGCGATTCATCAATCCGTACTAATGCAGTTACTGACATGGACAGAGGGGCCTCCATTAGCGTGGTCAGGTCTGACCTTCTATGGCCGACACTGGGTAATTACCATTTGAAAAGATGTCGTCAATTCCGCTGTGCTCCAAAACATCCACTCATAAAAAGGGGTCATTAACGAACTTCAAGCAGGTCAAGCTATCTTTTATGAACATTATTGACAGTCTTTTGTTAGAAATCATATTTCATGATGTTTTCATATGATGGAAGCTTTATTGACACGTCAAAAAGTACAGTCACTTTTGTATGGCCAACTATAAACTAAAAAAAAGGGATACAGAATATATCTTACAATTCTACTAATTAAACAGTATAAGAAAATGGGTTAGCCTCCGTCGCTCCGAATGGGGCAGTTTTTTATGGGGGGGGGGGGGGGGTTGGTTCTCTTAAGCCGGGAAATGGAGCTTGCCGTGGAAGGGGCTTCGCCCCGTTTCAGACTGCCTCGGAGACTAAAAATGGGTCCTGTTTTGACTTGTATTTTACAGAAACAAGCTTTTCAGAAGAATAAATCTTAAGATTCAGTTTTTTTTTTGGTCTTCGTCTTAATACCCCACGGCTGAAGTATAGACGTGTTTTATTAACAACACTTGCAGCTGTTTAATGGTGGCCATTATAATGTTGAAAAACGCACTCGTTCAGGACAGAACTGTATGTATTCTACAATACGGAACTGTAATAAGCACAAGCTCGGGACTACAAATTTGAATGACAGTTGGATATTTGCTTTGCACGCAAAGTGCACAACGATACTTTTTCACAAATGAAATGTCTTAGATGGCTCCGATCAGGGATGTAATGGATTGTGTGGACAGGAAAGATCGGCCTCTTAAAATGCATCCACGTTGGGCAACTTTGCACGGTAGATTTTCTTACATACGTCTTTATCAGCATCTTATAGGTTTGACCTGAAGTAAAGCCTGGCTTATCTCATGTCAACTTTACTTATTTTTGCATGTGCAATCAATCTATCTGGGTGACGGGATGGATTTCCCTGTCATCGGACTACCTATCTGGACAATGTGAGACATGAGCCGTGACCATACTTTGACAAGTCAAAATCATTTGAAGTCTGTCTTACATTCTATTATCATTTATTCTATCCCAGATACGTTTTTTCTCCGAGGTTTGTCATTAGCCATAATGATTTCATGTGTCTAGGCTAGAATGCTGAGCCGAGGAAACCACTCTTTTTCTTATGCCCTTAAATATTCTATCTATCTACTAAGCTAGTCTTATCCTAGAGTTTCACCATGTGGCAGGCTATATATGCCCTACAATACCATTGAGAGGAGCGAGGGGCCAGTCTCTGGCCTGAGCACTTTGGCAGGCATTGCTATTCTCTACCATCAACGTAGGCCTTCTTCTTATATGCCGGGCGATTCATTCCTTCAAGGTGATGTTATTACCACGCGACTAGAAGGAAAAATGAATAAATCAAGTTTGACTTCCCTCGCGATGTTAGTTGTTGGACGCAGGCACCAACCTTGGGTTGCTATATTGATTCTTGTGTTGTCAAATCAGAGTAGCAAATTTCAAAGACATTTTTAACATACGGTTACAAATATTGTTATTTACACACTCATATTGGCATATAGAAGAGATCTTTAGTATGTGGTGTCAGGAGAAAGACTTACCGATAAAGATATGGTTGACTAAGGTGAAGGGAATGCAGAAGAAAGCTATGAGCAGGTCGCTGAGCGCCAGGTTGAAGATGAAGGTGTTGGTGACTCCCCACAAGTGGCGGTTACGGCCTATGACCACCACTACGATGAGGTTCCCTATCACTGTCCCCGCGAAGACCACCGAGTACCCGACGGAGAACAGAGCAATCGCCGGCTGCGTTTGCTTGTACATCAGCCCAGGCCACGACTCGCTTATGTTCACCTCCATGCTGACACTTCTGGAGTTTATACCGTATCGTATCGTCACCTTGAAGTCGTCTTGTGGCCAGTACGTCTTATTGTCCCTTTCACGTGCCTTCTTCAAGAGCTTACCAAAGACGCGTTTGTACCTGTGCGTAGGTCTCCCGCGTGATAAAACGGATCCAACACAATGCGTCGGTCGGTTCTCTTTGATGTCACTACCCACAGCTCCTGATTGGTCACGATTTGAAGCTATGATACCTGCGTGGATAGTACCGACTTCAGAGCATTGGCGGCCTTGTAAAGTTTACACACCCACCAAGGAAGAAAGAAAATCCAATAAAGGCGATCACGATGAAACAAAACCAAACTAGCAATCTGCGTAAGACGCGTAGGTAAAACCCCCCGTAGTTATTATATCAAAAGGATAATTTATAAGAGATAGGCAGGCTATGCCTAAGGCTAATAGCCAGCGGTACTAATTTGTACAACGTTTAAATCGAAGTACGAATATCGTACACAAAACAAGACAAATGTGCCCTGCTACAGCACACCCAAATGGCTGAGAAGCGCATGCGCAAAACACAAGAAATAACGTTTGAATACAAGCAAACACATTACTGTAGTATAAACACTGTCATGGATCCAATTGCGCATGCGCAGGTTAATGGTGAAGGCCACTGACTTGCAAACAAGTCTCTCTATGCTTTATACATGCCAAATGTACACGTCCTTCGCCCTTTGGTTTGTCTAAAAATGACCAGACGTATTTTGTTTATATGAATATCAAAGCCCTATCGATCTCACCGATTGGAGGCACTCTGGAGGCACTGCGGTCGGAGGTACATTGGAGTTTGTTCACGGAGGAACCTTTGCGCTGTTTTAGCCACTTTTCTCTTGCACTCTCACTGACGCGAGGCACTGTTGCGTTTCAAGTCCAGATGAACGGGTTATTGAATATCGCAGCGTTGTCAATATATAGAAAATAATTAAAATGCGTCCAAAGGGGATATGAAATTATGTTCTCTTATGATACTTGGAACAACGTTGGTAACATGTCAACTAAATGTCCAACCTTAATCAAATTACCCAAATCACCTTTTACACTGAGAGGGGCTACTGTTGAGGTACTGTTGAGGTACGTTGGCGTTTGTTCACTGTAGATCTTCATCGAAATTAGATATGTAGTGATGAAAGGATGTTCACTTTTGATATTTACTTATTGATACAGGTAACAGGCCATAAAACATACGTATGGCGTTGAAACTGACATTGGCGCTTTGTTTCCGGCATGGTGATGGCATGGTAGAGGCACTGCGGAGGCACTGCGGAGGCACTGCGGAGGCACTGCGGAAGAGGCATTTTGCCACTTCCTTTATTTTTTTTAATTTAAAAACAAACACAGCGCCTTATTTGTTGAAGGCACGTTAGATTTCCTTGGAGGCACGTTGGCTTTCTTTGGAGGCACCTTGGATTGTTGGAGGCACGGTGAAAACACGTTTGGTTTGTCGAAATCAAAAGTGCCTCCAGAGTGCCTCCGGTCAGTGAGATGGGCCCTTAAGAGGATTCATCTTTGATCTGCGCGTACGCAATTGGATCCATGAATGGACTTATTTTGCCACACGGAATCCTCTTTTAAGGGATTACTACCTTTAAATTTATAAAGACCATGTAAATTTATTCTGTAACAGAAAAAATAATGTCATTGACTAAACGTATGCTTTGAATAAGTATATCGGTGTGAGCATTACATTTCTACCTCCACCTGTTTTCTCCAGAATTAAAACAACAACAAAAAACGAGCTTGATACCGCACGTGGCTTTCAAATGTAGGTAGTATCGTTGCTTCCAATGCAATCAAGGAACGCATATAATTAAAATAGTACATCTGAAAAATCAAACATATGTTACAATTTTTTCTCAGCTCACTAAAAATGTAGCAAAAAAGTACCCGTCCCTTCAACAATTCTTAATTCTATATTACTTTCATATCTACTTCCATATGTATACGTCACACAGTGTTCTGTTGTAAAGAAAGACGTAAAGTGTAGGATTATAGTTGTAACAGTCTAGAAGCGCCCCCTGGCCCTGACGTTCATAAGCACAGGCCACGACTGCGTGTAATATGTAAACATGTTAGCACATGTAAGTGGCTGTGTGCATGTACACATGCATTTACGTCTGCATGCATGTTCCACGCATACCAGCAAATCTGTTCTCGTGTGTGTGTGTTTTTCGTGTGTGTGAGAGTGTGAAAATACTTTTTAAATATTGCGTTGGCCACACGGACCTATTGACAACCTAAGCTGACTGAGTGACAGAATAGACTAGAATAGTCTAGGCTAGCCAGTAGAATAGACGAATCGATCGAATAGAATAGTATGGGATGGAATTGAACCTCTTTGTAATAAATGATAAAACCATGCATTGTTGTCGTTTATTCAGGAGGTGGACGGTCTTGTTTCAGAAGATGAGCCGACCAATTTTCAGCCCGTGGAGCAGCTCCCCCGGCGCCCAATGTTATATTGCACCGAGTTTAGTAATCCGCACACTGCACAGAGAAAATGGATTTATAGATATACAAATTGACAAAACACTCTTGCGTTCCTTTAGCATCTTCCTATTTCACACAACAATATCGAAATTTGGACGTGGTCATCCATCAATTTATCTGTCTGCCACATCACCTGACATCGCAACATTTCGTTTGTGAAATGTCTTAAATTGCTTTCAATCGAAGTCAAGTAGGCTTCGAATCCATTTACTAAAACTTTTATGATTTCTCCATTGCCAAAAATACGGAAAATACAAAGGTTTTGCAACCTGACTCTCGTTTTGCCAGTTTCCTAGCCGCGACCAGAAGCAGTACTGCAAGTTAAGCTATGGTTAGTAATTTTTCACCGCCTGGTACGTAAAAATGTAATAAAATGTAGAAGACATGGTTAAAATCAAGTAACGTTAAGTACTTTTTCCAAACATGCACGTTTGCGCACATTACAAAAGGACGTAAGGTAATCGAGTTTGAATTACCCACGAAAACCATTCATGTTCGTGGTAATGATCTAAACACATCATTTCCTGCTACCGAGAGTTCCTTTAAGGGTATACGGGGACATCATTGGATATATATAGTTTGATATACCGAAATACTTTCCTTTCTTCAACAACAACAACAGAAATCACCAAATATGTGATTCGTTACTTCAAGCTAGCGTGAACTATCATGTGAGCTAACCAATGCATATTTAGACTAGAGTTCCACAAACACATACCGTTGCCAAATAAACCAGGTTTGTTATGTAGAATGATGTCTGTAGACATAAATGTGTTACTCATAGCATTTTATTTCATATGCTTTATAGAATTTCGCCATTAATCATGCTAATTAGATCCCAATTCACATAATTAATATCAAATTGTATCAAGCATTATTTCTGCTATCAGCATACCAAAAATCATGATGATCCAAAAATGACGACCACAGAATGTCCAGAACACGAGATATCAAAAAAATGAGGTTCCGCTGCAGTACTTTAGCAAGCGGCTAGGGGGTCCATTATCGAACATGACGATTGTTTTCCCGACCCCTATTCACCTACCAAATATCATCAGCATCCATTGAAGTCTTCTCGAGTTATGCTGTTTACAGACAGACGTACAAGCCTAAAACAAAACCTTAGCCATTCTGGCAAAGATAATAAGAGCTCAAAGACCTCACGACTCAGGTGAAATATTTTTCTCCAATGCAGTTCAGTTGTAGTTCATTAATTATGAAATAAGGTCAAGGTTTACATGTCATGTGTCTATTGATCACTTCATGTCACCCTACGGTGGACATACGAAAAAAACGTAACTGCGAAAACACTAACAGAAAGAAGAAAGTCCATATTTCCTCGTAAATTAGTAGGCTCTTCCATTGACTACAAGACATGGCCTGTTCAGTTTGATTGACGACTGACTGTACGACCTCCCACGAAGGTCATTATATACGAGTAACAGCCTTGCTCTGACCTGTGCTTGCGGCCTTTGACCTTTGCAATTAGTTTGTTTTCTTTCTAGAAAATGTTGCCATGCATCTATGATTTGTTATTGTAATATCGTTTATTGATTAGCTATTGCCCTGTTAGATAGCTTCATTCATGTTACTTGCTACATTTGTACTTTGCCTTATTGTTGACCATCAAATTGTTGTTACTCATTTATGATTTGCGATCATTTTTTTCCAATTTGCCTTATTTGTTTGTTTGTTTGTTTATTCTTATTTAACCAGGGGTACATGTCGCCTGGCCGGCGTTTTTCAAAGATCCCTGGAGGGGGGGGGGGGGGTGGCTACCCCGTACATACATAACAATAAATGAAAATAAAATCAAATGAATGGTGATATTGTTAATAATCTAAATGTTGTTACTCATCTATTTTTTTATATAATTTGCTTCCCATTTCAATTTTTTCATTCGAATTCTGTTCAATAGTTGTTAGGAGGAGGGCTCCTATAAGCCGTCTTTGGCTTCTCCCGTACTTTTATGTATTTCCTTTTTATATGTGCAAATCAAATCAAATCAAATCAAATTATCTTCCCACTTACTTCCGGTTATTAGCCGTACTCTACTGACCGTGCATTCAAATACGGACACGCACCATACTAAACAATGATGCAGTAAATGTCACTTTGTAAATAGCGCCATTTTTCTTGTTCCTATATTTTACATACGCCTAAGTCACGATATTTAGTCGAATATAATACAGACACGTTTTGAAGCTTAAGTACTAATATATCAACTGAAGCCTGTGTTTGATGTGTCCGTCCGAAATATCATGTGACTGGAATTACCATTACAATTTCAAATTACCACGTTAAATCCTTTAAAGTTAACCAAGTGGGTAGTCAACGATAACACATGGACGTTGCAATGCAGATATGTACAATGTTTTCAGTCTTTGGCGGCCGGCTCGTCTACTTTTCGCTCTGATGCGCTGCTAATTAAGTTAATAGCTGAAATGTTGCTTTGAAACGACATCGTGCCGGTGTAACAGCCTGATAGGGAGAGTGCTTGTTTTGCATATAAAAGCATGGATGCAAACCAAGGCTGGGGTCTTCCACAGAGTATAGGATGATTTCTGCTGCTTTTTCTGCTTAGTAAAGGCCCCTTCACACGAGAATGGGAATGAGCCGGAATGCCGTCTGAATAAAGTTACGTAACGTATTTGTATATTCCAGGGAATTCGTAGTGTATTCTAGAAATTCTCACGGCGTTACAGATATTTGTGCCTATTCTTTTGGACGTCCCGAATATTTTTTTTCATGCTCAAAACTTTTGAGGTGCATTGGGGTGGAGAATCATCAAACGTCATTCAAAGTGTATTCTTACTATTCTAACTGCAAATACGGCCGCATTCTAAGGCATTCCTTCATTATACTGGAAACATTCTGATCTCATTCGATGGAGAACCGGCCGACCACAAGAATGAACACAAATATCTGGAATGCAGTGAGAATTTCTAAAATGCACTACGAATACCCAGGCATACACAAGAACTTTTATTCGGATGGCATTCGGCTCAATCCGCCTCTCGTGTGAACAGTATTGGGTCCATTTAGACTTTCCGCCCGAATGTAGCACGGATTTTGCAAATTATTCATTCCGTCTAGTTCTGCTTGATTCTTGTTTATTCAACTTCAGTGTGAAGGCCCTATAAGTAGGAGAAAGAAAATGATACTAGTTGAACACAAACCACTATCAGTTGACTGGCCCCATTCTGTAGTGCCTGTGAGTATTTGAAATATTGCAGGTTGCATATTCAAACTCAAAACAGGCGTAGATACTAACTCGGCCTCCAGGCGAACTAAGCACTTAAGAATGCTGCCGAAGTTCCTTGATGTAATTTTTGCCCCAAAATATACGTGACATGCACTTCACTACAGTGGTAGCAATTCTATCATATAAGCTTTACCGCCGGATAGACATTAATTATCACTCCCTTTCCTGGCGTTGAATGCACGTGTAAGGTACGTTAAGGTGGCATCTCACTACACTTGGGGCACCTGAGCAGCACTGCGGATTTCGAAAGATTACTCAACGAATTTCAGAGATACAGAACGAAATTCCTTACGTTTTGGATATTTTGTTGTCTTAGCCATACTTTTACGTGTTACGCACTATCTAATTTATAAAGATCACTGGAGTTTTGCCCCCCCCCTCCCACCAAGAACATTACTAGTACTTCTCGGAAGGGTCTCAAGAGCAGCTAGTTACTACATATTAGGTGCGTTACCTGATACTATACTGTACCTGGGAGTAACATAGTTGGTGTGTTACCTGGTACATATATGACACCTTATTACCGTAAGATGTCATATCTCGAAAGTCGATACTATACTGTTCGGTGTAAACAAGACATTAAAATGAAAAAGACAATATTTTTGTAGCTGAGGTGGTCTCTTCTCTCAGCGACCACCTGTCCAAATCTACCATTTTTTCCGGTCCCCCGAATGGTCGTCTTGGGCAGGTTTGACTATATATAAAAAAACACTGGTTAAGTACCAGTCTTAAGTAAACGCACCAGTTCCTAAATACATGTACTAGAAAAAAACAGTCATATTGGAGGTGAAGATACCCATAGGCCAGGTGCATATACCAAAATGTGCGTTACTCTATTGAATACCTTATTTGCATAATTGATAAAGACATTTTGATAGTTCTTTTGTGGTCAATTCATGTCAGAGACTTCATATTGGAGATATATAGGTGGTTGCTTGAGGACAGGTGAATACAATGAAATATATGTTAAGTCGAGACTCAGGTATATGCAATAATTGGAATACAAGGGACCCAACCCTCCTTGTCCGGAACAAGCCCAACTCTCTTATTACCATGTAATTACCTTAATATTAATACTATGGATAGAGTTTTGTATCAAACGTGTGTACTTATATCATTCTAAAACTGAATTTTGTGATTTATACCAATCAACTTCTAAAATGTCATGTAAACCCGTTTTTTTTTTTGGGGGGGGGGCGAAATCTCTAAAGGGGGGGGCGAGATAGGGGGCGAGATCACTAGCTAGCCAGGGAGGGCGAGATCGCTGTGACACCGGTACGCCGTGCCGGTACCCATCCCTACTCCTGAGTAAACTTGGGCTGTAAAACTTTGCCCATAGACAAGGGGTAGCAGGTGGCTGATCTAGACCATTTTGTCTCTGAATACAAAGGTAGACAGTAACAGTCTCTATGTCAATACACCAGTGTTCATGTTTGTCCTGTTGCCATGGTGAGGCGCACGACAGTCGGCCGTACCCACTTTGTCCCTTGACGATGCATCAGGTGGCTGATGCCCCACGCACACTATTAATTCCATATCCACGCGCCAGATTAACGAGTTACATGCGTTTCACTTCCTATTAATCGACGTGTTTTTAAAAAGGATCGTGACCGTTGTGACAGTGATGTGTAAGAGGATGCCTATCTTTCCCAATTCAACATCATTCTGTTTCTATACATGTAAAGCCGGTATAACCGCCATTCGGCGTAACACAGCAGCTTCCCGTCTATCCGACCCATAGAGGATCTGTATGTTCGTATGGCGTAATCGGCAGCGTTTTGGGCTCAGTCCCAAGAGGTCCCGAGTTCAAAACATGACTTGTACCCTTAGGAAAGGCCCTTTACACGACTTTCCTCAGTTCACTCAGGTGAAAACTAAGAGTGCTTGTAGGTTGGTTTAATCTGCTGCTGTATTGGTCAGGTATAAGTTGTGGTGCTGAAGACTTAAAGTGTTGCTTTCAGTCCTATACAAATCTGTGTCTATACTTGTGATACGAGGTTATGAGCGTGTTTGGTCATCATGGGGAAAACAAGAAGATACGAGTTTCTAAGGTGGAGGAGAAGGAGAAAGAGCGTCAGCGTAAGAGAGTGGTATGTGTATGATGTTTTGTTCGCAAGGTGGGATACAAATGGCAGTCAATGACCCTTTTTTATGTTTCTTTAGAAAACCAGAAAAACTGCAAAGCGTCACAAAAACGGCCATTTCTAGTCTTATACGTGGATAATAGGAGGATTTTTCATCAGGTTGGCAAATAGATATCTTTTATTGCACAGCCAAAAGGATGTGCTTGTCGATACAAATATGGTATAGTAGCCCTGCAGAAGGTAGCAGAAGGATATATCCAAACGCTGGGGATGACATAACTCCATTTTGGCTTTGCAATAAAGATCTGCTTTCTCCAGTAGTTTTTTTGTTATTCTCTGCGAACTTGACCTTGTAGTTTCTGGTTGTTGATGGCTCGTTCTCATTGAAATGTCAAAAATGCTGTCTCCTGACTTTGCGACTTGATATTGAGCAAATTATAGACAGCATGACTGGCCCCTTTGTAATGTTTTACAAAAGATGCACCACAACATTCATATTGGTTGATGGCTTTGAAGGTTATACTATAGCCTCGGGTGGGATTTCAACCCCTGAAAAATGGCTGTCGCCTGAGAAGATATGAAGAATTCAGATAGTAGCCAAAAAGGGAACAACGCAGTTCCCAAAATGATTGTTCGGCAGGTGAAACTAGCCACCCAGGCCCTCTGTCCGATCACGTCAGATCGCTACTATCACTGATCTTGGAGGCTGTGTGAGGAGGTTTATGCTTGTCACGAAATTCGGTAAAAAACGTTACCACCACGAGTACCACAATGGTTGCCACAGTTATATTATCCACGTATAAGACTAGAAATGGCCGTTTTTGTGACGCTTTCCAGTTTTTCTGGTTTTCTAAAGAAACAAAAAAGGGCCATTGACTGCCATTTGTATCTCACCTTGCTTACAAAATGTTGTACAGAAATGACTGTAACAAACGTTACCATTGTTTGATGCTTTCTAAGCATTCTGTCTGACCCGGTGCAAAAATGCTGCCACTTTTTAAATGTCCCTAGGGACGTCAACTTTGGCCTAAATGATGTAGCCAATGATGTTAATCCTTTTGAAAAAAAGGGTTAAGTTTACTGTTGTAACAAGCGTTACCGGTAACGTTTGTTACCTGCCCTGTAATGCATTGCCAATGGGACCGCAAATAATAAGTTGCCATTTTTTGGCTATGGTTAAAAGAGGAATTTTCCTAAACAACCAGGTAGTTTTCACTTAAGATAAAGCTGATTTTATTTTCGACCCAAAAATGCCATTTTCGACATTTCAATGAGAACGAGTGTGAACCGGGTTCATAATTTGGGTTATCTCCGTCATTTCTAGACTTTCCGTGGTGTTTTATTAGTTGACTAGTAAACAAGATAAAACAGAAAATGAATTCTCACGTCACTTTTTTTACCCTTGCTTCTGGGACATTTTTAGATACAAAACATTCAAATCAGAATAACATTTGCATACTCGCGATTATGCAAACAGGTATATGTCCATGTGTCGACTGTGGCTGCTCTAATGATAGTATTGACTCCCATGAGAACTCACTATACACATCGTTAGAGTAATTAAGATAACCCACCTAAAGCTATCAAGTACGTGGGTTAAATGTTTTATTCTTTATACATATGTGTGAGGTAGAACACGAAAAAAAACCATGCAAGCACCGCCACTACTGTTTTCTCTTTTATATGTTGGCGTGCTATGCACTGAAACATCATTGAAGCAAAGAGATTGTCCTACAACCGTGATCATGAATCTATCCTGCAGCTACATGTCAAACGGCGTTTTGAGACTGACATTCAGGCTGAATAATTTTGCAAAGACAATCGCGACCTTTTCTATTTTGGTGCCGTAGTTCGTAGTCTCACATATGCGTTGTACCGATTCGTAACGAGCCTAATGGAGTAGGTTGGGAGAATATCAGAGAAATCCGTGAGAAATTATGATAATGATCTCTTACTTGGCCCACGCGTAAGAATCTACTGAACGTTGGGTCCGCTGATATTCCCAGAGATCAGAGAGGCGGGTTAATCGGTCCAAGTGGTCCGTGTAACATCTCCAGTGAGTTTAGGACCTGGTAGATCTCTATACAGGCTAACAATTGCGTCTCCTATACCTGATGCATGTAGGAACTACAGGGAGATACTTCAAAAATAAGGTAAGGAATCATTCATCTAGTTTAAGCTTTTGTTTTACTGTTCCGCAATGATGAGTTTGTTTCAGTCTTGTGCGTGAAAGCGCCATATCCGTGTTGTATTTTCCGTGTTAAGTTCTTGTTGCACAGACAATAACAGTTACCTGCCGACGTTTCGATCGTTCTTCAGATACCTTCCTCGGCTAACAAAATCTGACCTGTGACTGTGTAAAAAAATGATACTCAATACCGACCTATGAAAATGCAATGCATTTTCTCTTGTGAGGTAGTCTGTGCTAGATGTTTTGATGTACAATCTGTACAATAACGATTTGAATGAGAGAACAAAACTCGGCGTACAATGTAACGTTACACTGTAAAAAAAAACCTTGCTCATGGTAAAGTATGTTTGGGTTGTTTGTTTTGGTAATGTTCTACATTAATACCTTGCAATATATAAAGTGAATGTTGCCAAGTTGACTTACAATACTGATAAACGAAGGCAACTTTGAATGTTACAATATAGGACCTTTAGCAATTATAGCAAGAATGTTCGTAACTCTGACCAGGTGAGTCTATCAGAAATACCCTAAAAACAGAAAGTTTGTATATAGCCTTCGGCAAGTAGTATTTTAGAATGTTTATAGATATCTAATTCTTTTCCAACAATATTTTTCAAATCATTTTTAAAAACGTGATATTTCCAACAACTGCATTGTATTATTGTAACAAGGACAGATAAGTGTACCCAAAGATTTGTGGCTTATAAAAACACAACAGAAAGTCTTTTATCCACGTTTGCTTTTCAAAACCCATTTCACATCTCATATTCCGCTTAAGTGTAACAAGTTTGTCGTAGAAAAGTATTGCCATGGCGAAAGTATGGGGTCAATATTTATCAACTTCACCAAGAATGATATGTAAGTAGTAGTAGTAGTAGTAGAGTTATACGGCGTATTATAGCACCGTTGGGGTTATACCGCCCCTTACGGAGTGGCATACCCTTTCTTCTAGCTGAATACAAGACATGGATGCGCCAGGCCTCCCGCCCGGGTGAATGATGTGTAGCTGATACGGTATGGAGGCACTGGTATGGAAAGACGATCAGAATAGTCAAGAAAACAGTTGAAAACTTTAGTACAAATCTGGTCTTCCTCCACATGGAAGGGGCTTACTTACTTCTTACGAGCTTTGAGAGAGAGAGAGAGAGAGAGAGAGAGAGAGAGAGAGAGAGAGAGAGGCTTTGAGAGAGGTTTTATCTGTCCATTAGCTGTTATACATGCACTCCTTACTAGATTGGCTTAATCCTCTGCCTCTTCGGGAGCACAGGGCCTCAGTGAGTTGCCCCAACATTCTTTGGTCTCTGGCGGTCTTCTTTGCTTCTTGCCATGAGTTTTTTTTTGTATGTTCTACGTCCTTCTTAATTGACACCTCTTCTCCATGACAACCAAGGTTTTCCTCTTCATCTTTTGCCTTGGGGTTCCATTCTCGCACTGCCCTTGTAATGGGGTTTTCTCAGTGTGAATCCAATCAATCCAACTCCATTTTCTGCGTCTGGTTGTGATTTCCACGGGTTCCTGGCCAGTTCTCTCCAGGAGGTATTGGTTGCTGATCTTCTTGGGCACCCAGATGCCAAGAAAGTAACGTTGATGAACGTTTGGAGATTCTTAATGTTGAGTTGTGTTAGGCCCTACATTTCACAGCCATCACATTTTGTTCTGAGATGTTCCTGGCCCTCCAAACTGGTCGTAGTTGGGAGCTTTTACCTTCCCTATACGAGCTTTGACGCCCTTCGTCGCGCCCCTGTCACTGCTGATACCCTTGTCACATTTGGCGAAAATCGATCGGACGACGATTCTGCAGCAATCGCCCGAGCCTCGCTTATAATCATAACTTTATTGAACAACAATTGTAAAAGGTACAAAGTATGGCTTGTATATGACAGAAACAGTTTTCAGGTGAAAAATACGCGCAACCCTCTGTCGATCTTAAATATGGCCGATCTTCCATCGATACGCCCGAAGATCATGAATAATGTGACAGGGGTATTATGACACTCCCTCAGGCAGACGGGAGAAAAACGATGTGACAGTACCAACGTAGCTCTCGACCTCCAAGGGACGTATACTCTCCACACAGAAGTCGGCTCCGTTTTTTACGTGTTTTCACGCGTTTTTCTACTTTGTGCTATTTTCTTCATGTCTTCATATCTGCCTGTTTGGCAGAAAGACATTGAGAAAACAGCACAGAATAGAAAGCCCCATAAAAATGCACAAAAACACGCCCAAAAACAGCCGGAGCCTAACCTCTGCTTGACGAGTAGCTATAGGCGTGTACACTACCTCCCGGTGCAAAACATATTGTCGATGTCCGGACACATAGTAATTTTACTGAGATGCCCTTTATCCCCTAATGGATCCAATCTTCCAGGGCTAAGAAAATGACATCTACAAATATTTGAAATAAATGTACGCACAGTGTATGATACAGACTTGGAGTTAAGTATTCAACAATCAAGACTTACGAATTGAGACTTACGAATTGAGGTCAGACCAATATATACACATGTAAAATCATCGTCTAACTATGGAAGAAGTAGCATGTTACTTTAAGCAATCGTACGTAAACTACACTATATATTAGGCTTGCCCCTGAAGCAATGTACTCCCAGGAAATCATAGTGGCAGGGAGATTATCGTTCGGACTACAAATAGATTAAAAGCCTTTTAGCGACCTTTTGCTCTGCCCCGTTTCCGTTGTTTTCACGAAAAACATCCTTACATAACCATTGGTGTTCAAAATGTAGTCATTTGAGTGACATTATAGAGGGCAATGCCCTTTCGGCCTGTACTACGTGCTAGTTATAGCCCTTTGTTCTTTTCAAGGCGATATGAAATACTGACCTGTCGATACTGTTGTCATTTATGTGAACGCTGGTCAATCTCTTTACAATGGAGGCCACAGATATTGCTCTGATCCAAGTCTTATATTCTTTTAGAGCTTCTTTAAACCTCTTCAAAAATCACCGGGCCATTTTCACTGGAAAATTCAGAATACTGGACACTGAACAGGACCACTGTAAGAGGTATAAAGGAGGCATATACATAGGGAACCGGGTCATTATTGATGCCGAAGATGACAGTGGTAGTTGAAAAATTGATTCGTGTAAACCTTTGTGTTGAAAGAAAGTTTAGCATTGTACTATGATTACTTCCAACGCAGATGACGCATTTTGAATTCTTGCAACTTACACCACCTCGTTTATCAATGGCATTTTGAAGTACCTTGAAGCTTCAATGGCGGCTACCTCAGCGGAAAGTATTTGTATGCAAATAAAGCTCCAGTGTGTGAGAATCTATGCCCTGATTTGGTCAATAGTTTTTATGCCTTACACTGCCGTCAAAGCTTCCAACAATCTTAAGTGACGAAGGTGGAAAGGCCACCATAGCTAAGCACCAAATCCCCCTATCTAAGCACCAAATCCCTCTAGCTAAGCACCAAATCCGGTCCCCCTAGCTAAGCACCAAATCCCCCCAGCTAAGCAGCAAATCCCCCTGGCTAAGAAGTAAACCCCCTAGCTAAGCCTCAAGTCCCCATAGCTAAGCACCAAGTCCCCCTAGCTAAGCACCAAGTCCCCCTATCAAAGCACCAAATCCTGCTATGGCAAAGCACCAAATCCCCACAGAAAAGCACCAAATCCTCCTATAGCAAAGCACCAAACCCCCATAGCTAAGCACCAAGTCTCCCTAGCTAAGCACCAAGTCCCCCTAGCTAAGCACCAAGTCCCCCTAGCTAAGCACCAAGTCTCCCTAGCTAAGCACCAAGTCCCCCTAGCTAAGCACCAAGTCCCCCTAGCTAAGCACCAAGTTCCCCTAGCTAAGAACCAAGTCCCCCTAGTTAAGCACCAAGTTCCCCTAGCTAAGCACCAAGTCCCCCTAGCTAAGCACCAAGTCCCCCTATCAAAACACCAAATCCTCCTATGGCAAAGCACCAAATCCCCATAGCAAAACACCAAATCCTCCTATGGCAAAGCACCAAATCCCCATAGCTACCTAAGCACCAAATCCTCCTATGGCAAAGCACCAAATCCCCATAGCTACCTAAGCACCAAATCCTCCTATGGCAAAGCACCAAATCCCCATAGCAAAACACCAAATCCTCCTATGGCAAAGCACCAAATCCCCATAGCTACCTAAGCACCAAATCCTCCTATAGCAAAGCACCAAATCCCCCGAGCTTAGTACCAAATGATCATCAAATGTTGTCTTTAACAGGCAACATGCCTGATTTTTTAAAATGTACAACTATTTGAATAAAACAAACACATCGGTAACATCACTGAATGGCAGATAAAGTATAGACATTTTTCCACTTAAGTCTGGCTAATACATCCTCCTGAGCTAAGCTTGGTTCTCAGCCTGTACAAAATGCCGTGGGAAAGCTCTGCGCACCGGGATGAGGTTCCCACTTTTATGGGCGTGGCTTCTAACCGTCTGTCACGCTAACAGACAATCGCCTTATCGCTTTCTTCACGTAACGGCGATTTTATGATCTTGTAGAATCTAAGCTTATGGTACTATCCACAAATGCAGTTCTTACTTTCTCTTAATTCATACCATCAATTTGAATTTCCTTTAATTTGATTGTATCGTTTATCATTAATATTCTACTTCATTATTCATCATTAATTCATACCTTTAATTATCATATCATTCAACTATCTTTATCATATTGTTACCTTATTGTATGTATAGATTTGCTTTGATTTATTGTTTATCATCCATAATCTATTTTGTCAAGCTTAACGGAGAAGGCATTAGTACAAGCCACGAGTATTTCCACCCATTTACTGCACATGTTCTTATTCCTTGTTATTGTCTTTAATGTAATATTTTTAATTGTGCTAACCAACCAACCAACGAACAAACTATGATTTGATGACAGATGCTTAGAGACCACGGCCTCGAAGTGGGAACCTAAGTCCGAATAAGCAGAGCCTCCCCAAGGTGTACGTATATCGTCTAGGCCGCAGGTGGAGGTATACGTGTGGGGTTGAGTAAATGGTCGGGTCTAAAAACAGCTTGACGCAGGCGTCAGGTAAAAGTACACGTGAGGATCGACATAGCTAGCATCCGGAGTAACGTAACCATCTAAAGCATCTGCGCAGTACAGGTTGCTGTTTATGTATCAACCCCGTCAGTCGTTGCACGAGCTAACATTTACTCAAGCTGATTTAATATCCATAAGTAGCGTCCCTTGAAAAGTGAGCCAGGGAAATGTAGGGTTCGCATGACACTTTTGGGACTGCGTCATTGCTGAAACATCCTTGCTGTAGTACTGTCTACACGGTGTCTGAGGAGTTCCCCAAACATTGCCAGGTAAATATTTACAACAATGTTACAGGAACCCTATATTACCTTTTTGATCTGCATGTGAAATGTATGTAATCTTTATATGTCCATGTATGCTATTCTGCACAGACAATAGCAACATGTTACAAAGGCTTATACTTATTTATGCGTATGGTAACGTTTATTGAGAATCCACACGTATCAAAGTGGAAATCATTGTAAATTGTCAAATGTTCTGTCATCTAGTCGGTTAGCGTAGTATATATACATGTACCACTAGTGCTCTTGTATACTACTTATGTTTAACTCGTGTATTGTTGTTTATAATGTTCTGTGTGGATGTTACGTGTACATGTTTGCCAAGTCACACGATTCACTACCTGTACCTTGCATCTCTAGGCATGAATGTGCAATAAAGGTGCGTCATTATTGCACTGAGGAAGATGACAGGTGGTCACCGCAGCAACGGCTCATGTAAATACTATAAATGATCATGAACTTACTAACCTTACGACAAAACTGCCCGACTAGCCACACTTTGACGTGCAAACTCCCCTGACGGTTGATTTCTGTTATTACTCTGTGACGGTGACGGAGGGTAACCTCCTACGACAGAGAATTATTGTTGTCAGACGTTATGAGTGTATGCATCTATATCCCTATGTTCCATTTGTCGTATTCGTATGCAGATTGGCATACCGTCTGCACATTTTTCCGCGATGATGCACTTTTTTTATCTTTTTTTTTGTAGCTTTTTTATAATCGATGTAATAATTTCAGATATAACCCCTACGTCCTTAGGTATTGTGGTCCAGGTACCGTCTTGCGGTAATTGGTTATTGCCAAGCAGATGCTGCGATTTTCTCCTATAGTTTTTGTGCACGTCGTGTTGTCAGCTGTTTTCTGCACATTGGATTATCAGTGTTGGCGTCTGCACAGGCGGTAATTAATACAATTGTAGCATACGTAGGCAGATTGGATTGTCAAACGTGATTGTCAAAGATGATCGTGAAACATATGTTAGTGATTTTTCGGGCTGATGTTTGTGGGTAAGGTGTTATTAATTATGCAAACATTGCCTTGGTAAGGGATCATAAATGTTTGAGCTTCGTTTCATCCTTCTCTCCGTCGTATGTTTGGAACTGTCAATATCATCCGTTTAGTTGTAACTGATGCGGCGGAAGTTACAGATGTGATTGAACAGATGTTCGTCGTATTATGTATGGTGTATTGTGTATACGACAACAGCTGACGTGGTCCTGTGTTTACTCCTCGTATGGCATACCGGATAGTAGACATACATTTCAGCAAGGAGAGTAGGATACAAAGGACAATTGAATATCATGAATAAGATATCACACTTGCCTGGGCGCATTCCCTGCTATCTAATAATTGTAATAAAATAACGTCATCACCAACACACAAACAGATCACGCTCAGTAACAAACTCAATCTATATCAAATACTAGTCTCACCATAATAAACACCATGTCACACACCACAGAAAACCACACAACCGACATAAACCATAATTACGTCACGGAGTATGTTACCTATAGCTACGGTCACTTGTTATGACTTGATGTATGGCCGAGCACACACTGCTATTATACTAAATTACCTTGCTTTATTTGCATTATTAGTAACTTACGATTTTCTACTAATAATTAGTTATGAATGTTTATTCATTTCATTTGACTTTGATTTCTTGTTGATCATTTGTTGCATGTCTTGTTATGCTATGTCTGGGCGAGCATACATTGCTGTATACTAAATTACCCTGATTGATATATTTGCATTATTACTAATTTACGATTACTACTTATTTATGAAAGTTTATTCATTTTATTTCACCTTTGATTTCATGTTGATTATTTGTTGCATGGCTATGTCTGTTTCTCCCTTCCAGAATCATTTAAAAATGCCATCAGGTGATACGTTTCAAATGTATGCCCTTGTTAGGTATAGATATCTATTTGCATCGATATATCCAGTTTAACCGCCCTTTGGCGTAACGCATCATCCTTGCAGGCACGCGGCGCGGCAGCAGCTAGCTATATATAACGCTAGTTCACCTTTATCCACGGAGTAACCTATATTCGATGTTTCTAAAAATGGGTATTTAAGGATATCAAGTTGACGGAAGGTGGTTTAAAATTGCAATATTTTCGAAACATATGCCAATTTCAAACTATCGTCCATCGACTTGATATCCTTATACCCTGTTATTTTTATACAACAGATATAGGTTACCATGCGAATAAAAGTAAAGTGGCGTTATATCACACTGGACGGCGTGTCACAATAGGCTGAAACTGGAAGATGGCCTGCATATCGTTACATGCACTTTTAATTACATCCTTTTTGGTCAAAGGGGGTTTTGTGACTTTTTTTCAATAAGCTAGCAAATCAGTGTACGGTATATTAAAGTGTACAAAAGGATCAGAAGCCAAGCCGCAGCAAGCTTTCATCAGCTTCCTGTCTAAAACCTTTTTAGCGCTGTGGCTACGTCCGGTTCTTATGTTACACGTACTGTTCATCCCTGTGACAGCCTCTTGTAGAT
This sequence comes from Branchiostoma floridae, assembly GCF_000003815.2. Taxonomy (NCBI): domain Eukaryota; kingdom Metazoa; phylum Chordata; class Leptocardii; order Amphioxiformes; family Branchiostomatidae; genus Branchiostoma; species Branchiostoma floridae. The sequence continues at coordinate 8,084,431 of NC_049989.1, read as the reverse complement.
CAATGTACATCAGGACTCAAGGAGCCCATGTGCACATTAGCCAAGCTCCGGTCACTCACATTACATCAATACATGTATTGAGATAACTGTATAGTTTTGCTTTTAAAGAGGAGACTTTTTCTAGAACATTCACGATTTCCATAATCTCAGAAGAACCGCACAAGAAGGAAAATTATGGATAAAACCGCATGGCGGGGGTGGGTGGGGGTGTGTGTTCCACACAAAGCAAATTCATAAATTGATAAAGAATGTCGGACACTTCGGCACATGGACACTTCGGCCCCCTGGCAATCAGGACACTTCGGCCCCAAGCCGAGGACACTTCGGCCCCAAGCCGAGGACACTTCGGCCCCAAGCCGAGGACACTTCGGCCCCGGGTCCAGTCTACGATAGTTATCTAACACGGAGCCCGAGTTGACTAAATAACGTATAATTTTAGGACGTATGATTTTACAGGAGAGCTTGTTGGCTGTTTCAGATGTAACTATGGTAGGTAAATGTGTTTGCTATGTTTCAAGACTTATTTATTTGTTTCAAGACTTAATGCTCAGTATGTTGCGTTTCACATAGCTTTTCAATTAATTTGTACATTGCATAGCATGCCCACGCACATAAGAACTAGCGGGGCCGAAGTGTCTCTGAGCCTGGGCCGAAGTGTCCTCGGCCTGGGGCCGAAGTGTCCTGGACTTGGGGCCGAAATGTCCGGGCCGAAGTGTCCATGTGCCGAACTGTCCTGATACCATTGATAAATAATGACATAACATGGTAAAAAAAGATGCAACTTCAGCGTTACATAAAGATCCCCACTAAACATTGTTTGCGCACATTAAGCTCTATGTCAAATACACAGATTATAAATTTTAATACCGTGTTTAATCATACGTGTTAGTAGAAGTCTTTCTTGAAATAATGTAAGTGTAATATCCAGCAACAGTCTTTGTCAAGGGATTAAATTTGTTATTTCTTGAAATAATTTAACTGTAATATCCAACACAAAATTGGACTTACCCAATTTTCGACTGAACAGCACCAGTCGTTGTCAATGAATGAACAATCGACTACATAATGTGACGTCATGACTATAAATTTTAATAACGTGTTTAATCATGACTGCTGTCATGACTTCACGTTATGCAGTGGATTGTTCATTCATTGACAACGACTGGTGCTGTTCAGTCGAAAATTAGGTAAGTCCAATTCTGTGTTGGATATTACACTTAAATTATTTCAAGAAATAACAAATTTCCCCCGGACAGTATTTTATGCTAAATTGATACGGAAACGTACATATATAGAATCTTCCCAAGTCTGTCTGTAAATATATATGTTCATTTGTTGAGCCAGACTACTTATTACTTACTGCTATGAAACATTTATCTATGACAACGGTGATCAAGCGTAATCTCGAAATCTAATTTACATTTCTAATTTATGAATATAAAATCAATTTTGTACAGATCGTTCATGACTGAGCAGGGTTAGATTATTGAAAAATATGTTCTCATTGCTGTGTGGTTTATGATTGAAGAAGCAAGCCTGTAGCGAAATGATTAAAATATATTGCAATTAAGCACGGGAAAGTAACGTATCATCAAAATCAAAATTGTGTATCATTTATTTTCTTTATTTCCTTTGGGACATCGATAGACGAGGACAATGTGGCGCTGCACTGATGTTAATAACTAATTTTATCATTACCACATACGAATCAGAGACAGTAGGTAAAGGTAGTATTTTGCATATGTACCTCCCCGAGTCAGGTACCCATTTTTACGCCTGGGTGAAATGAGGAAGGTCGTGCTTTTTCCAAGAGTAAAACGTCGGGGGCACGGCGAGTATCGAACTTGGGACCTCTAGAATCCGAGCTCAACTTTTAACCAGTTACGTCACATAATTATGCCAATTATCAGTTATCTTGAATCGCCCATACTTCGCATATACATGTTTTACCTATTGTTGTGTACTTTTGACGATGACGTTTTTGTCAGAGACTCGACTTGCCAAGTTTATAATTATATTTTCAGGTTTATACAAGCTCCATGTACGGTTCAACGTAGGGCTTGATAAAAATCCTCGTTGCAATTAATGATTTACATCATACTAAACTATCATTTATCTTTTCAGGTTTACCAAAAGGAACAGTTCTAATTTGAACGTCAACCTGCTCCAAACATTTATCCAGAATGAATTTCAGCAACACGTCTAATTTGACGACCGTTGACCCAGACCTGACGGCATGGAAGCATCCTCTACCAGTGATGTGCTTCCTGACTATCTGTAACATTGTCATCTTCCTCCTCTGTATTACCGGCAACGTTCTGGTCTGTATGGTTGTAGCCAAGAACAGAAACATGAGGAACGTCACCAACTATCTCATCGTCAACTTGGCCGTGAGCGACTTGTTCATGGGAGGATTCTGCATGCCGTTCACGATGTTGGACAACCTCAAGGGTGGTAAGTGCAACTTATCGATCATTCACATTGACATGAACACTCCTTCTCATTCTATTCTGTTTATGTTTTCAAGTCACATTATGTTAACGTTAACTTACATGTACATGCTTGATTTACTTGGTTTGTAACAAGATCTTATGTATCTGTTACTCTTCTGTTATTCTTAAGTCACTCTTCAATTAATCAAGAACCTTCGTTAATGTTTTTTTTATTACACCGTAGATTTTATTTGATGTCGATACGTTACGTCTCTCTCTCTTTCTCTCTCTCTCTCTCTCTCTCTCTCTCTCTCTCTATATATATAACACAAGAAGATCTAAAAATGTCGTATGCCTTATTTTGCACGTAGCAAGCATACGAAAATATAACTTGAGTTGTCCCACTCTAAGCTCCTTTGGCAAACTTTCATTTTCAATTGACTAAAGAGCTATCTAGCCTAAAGTAACCTATACCAAAACAGCTCCCGGCACATTGTACCTTCGTCAATCACGATGAACCATTTCAATGATGTCAATTGAAAACTAATTATAACATGCTACCAATTTGTTTAATACGTATTGAAAACATCAAGAGATGTCAACGTGGGTGAAGTACTTGGACAGTCAATGTACCGGGCGCCGTTTTGGTATTTTTAGTCTGAGTAGATCTTCAGTGCATGGGGAATGAAAGGTTTCCGTAGACGCTGATTGACAGATTCTAGATGTAGTGGAAAATGTCATTACAGCTATACGGCAATACTCTCTGTATGCTTGCGAGTCGAAACATGAGTGCGAGTTGAAACATACAATATCTGCGATGCCTTAAGTCCGGAGGCAATTTTTACATTAGTTCGATCGCTCTGAAACGGAAGTGGTTTTCAGTTTCCTTCACTGATCTTTGAGCCGTTGACAACGATATCTCTTTATCTTATTTTGTTATCTATTTTTTAAAATTTATTACATTGTTTTAAAAGACTAAGTAAATGCGTTCGCTGCTTTAAGTACACAGACATTTGTTTTAAACAAGCTTCTAGAATAAATTTTGTTTCTTGCGTTCGTGAACAGAATACTAGTAAATTCTATTCCTTCTTGCTCCATTTGATGATGGTGTTACTTCCGCAGACATTTGTTTTAAACAAGCTTCTAGAATAATCTTTCGTTTCTTGCGTTCGTGAACAGAATACTAGTAAATTCTATTCCTTCTTGCTCCATTTGATGATGGTGTTACCTCCGCAGACATTTGTTTTAAACAAGCTTCTAGAATAATCTTTCGTTTCTTGCGTTCGTGAACAGAATACTAGTAAATTCTATTCCTTCTTGCTCCATTTGATGATGGTGTTACCTCCGCCCTCATGCCGTGTCTCCCCAGGTTGGATGTTCGGTGCGGTGATGTGTAAAGTGCAGCCCATGGCTCAGGGCGTGGCCATGTGTGCTTCTGTCTTCACTCTAGTGGCTATCGCAGTAGACAGGTCTGTACCTCACCATTGATGCCTCACCTTACATGTGGATAAACCTTTAATTACCTCCACGAAATATCATAGAGGTTATATTTTTACCTCCATGAAGTGTCATGGAGGTTGTATTTTCACTAGCATTTGTGTGTCTGTCTGTCTGTCTGTCAACAAGATAACTCAGGAACGGCTGGATGGATTGGTTTCATACTTCGTGTGTTGTTGGGGTGTGATGAAAGCTGAAAATGATTAGATTTTGGGCTCCCTAGCGGCTTCTCTTGGTACTGCAGCGCAACTTCCGGTTTTGCTATCTCGTGCTCTGAACAAGCTATGGTCATGAATTTTGAGTGTTAGATAGCTCCTGTGCCTAGGAAGAAGTGACATAAGTTTTGGGATAGCAGGGGCATTTTTGTCAAAAACTTCTGAAGTGGATAACTCAAGAAGGGAACAATGAATTTTCATGATGATGCTTGGTATGTAGGTACCGTAGACAATGTTGTACAAAATAACAAAATCAATTATGCAAAATAAGAGCTCATTTGCATAATTAAGGAGAACAATTCATCATAGTGGTTTTTCAATGTATCTCTTGTTTCGGACATGATATGGTCTTGACATTTTAGTGGTAGATAGTTTTGAGCAACATAACAAATTGGGGCAAGTTTTAGTCCCCTAACATTTATTATTGGAACTGCAGGGGCCTTTTTGTCAAGACATTCGAAAGAGGATAACTGCAGAAAGGAATGAAGGAATCATTTTAGGCATGCGCATGCGGGTTGCTTAGGCAAAGATGTTCATAATGATATACATGTTATGCAAATGAGGACTGAATTTGCATAATTAATGAGGATATTGTACAATTCAATGTAAGTTATGATAGGTGAAACATAAGCAGATACCAAATATGCAAATGAGGAACTGATTTGCATAATATATGCGAAAATTGCAAAACCACTTAATGATTAATGATGGGAATTTTATATTTGTGACATTAGTATGTTAGTCAATGATGAACACTGTTCATAAATCATGAAAATGTTCAAGTCATATGCATAAAATTTACTAAAGCTCTAGATATTTCATGGAGGTATGAGTTCGCCGAACTCTAATTAACACTGCTTCTTTTTACCCATTTAACCCTAAAGTGTCCAGTCTGGTCCGACTAGGCACAGCCCGTATATAACTTCTAGATGCTACAAGTAAGAATTTCCATTCATTAACACAGTGGGATTACAGCATTTTTTCATTAATCATGCATAATATCAACATTCTTCTTTTTCTCAGTTACAAATATCACATAGTCCTATGATGGAACAAAGTTAGTTAAGACGATTTCCTCATCGATTATGCACATTAGATTTCAATTTGCCTAATAACCATCAAATTATATCAAGCACCAGTTAAGCTATTTACATACCGAAAGTCATGATGATCCGTTTATTTCTTCTTGAGTTATTCTTCTTCAAATTCTTAAACTAAACCGGATTCGTAAGTTCTAAAAAAAGCCGATAGAGAGCTGAAACATACGCCACTTACACTCTACCCCAAGAGCTATGTACCACTAAAAAATCACGACCGTAGCATGTCCAGAACTTGAGATTTCAAACCTGGAATTTCCATTGCAGTACCATAGCAAGCCACCAGGGAGGCGTTCTCTTCATTTCTATTCCTTTCTTTATTTCATGGGCCCATAGCGATAGCAGAAACAAAAAAAAATTCAATGATGCATACAGTCATACAAAGAAAATACATAAGTATCCTAATACATTTTGATATATATATTACGGTATTGGCAATCTGATTTCAGTGCACACTGTATTATTAAATTGTGGTCGTTAGTTCAACCTTCCTGACCACATAGACTTCATAATAGAGGCAAATTTGTTTTGGCCAAACTTGGACAAAACGTTAACAAGTACTGACTGTACGTCCTTGGGGCTGTGACATTATATGTTTCTACATGTACATCACGTACTTAATGTCTTTTCATATATATTAGATACCTTGCAGTGATGGCGCCAACTGAAGGGAAGCTCAACAACAGAGTGTGTGCCGTTACTATTATAGCCATCTGGGTTTCGAGCATTGGAATCATGTCACCTATCATTCCAATGATGGTGTACAAAGATTACGGGGACGTCCAGACATGCTCGGAAGGGTGGGAGACCTGGAAGAACAGGAGGGCCTACACAACCTCTCTCCTCGTGCTGTGCTTCGCCTTCCCACTGTTGATCATTGCAGCGTTGTACACCCGAGCAGGCGCACAGCTCTACTTATCTAGTGCGAAAAGAAACCGTGAACAGAACAGAAGCAGGACTGGCCTGGGAAATAAAGTGCGCGTGTTTAAGATGATGGCTGTTGTCGTTGTACTCTTCACCCTCTTGTTCCTACCACTACACGTCTTGACAATGTTGATAGACTTCGGAAGCTTGAATGACGTTGAGAAGAGACCTATCTATGCGTACGCCTTCCCAGTCAGCCACTGGCTTATGTTCATTCACACGTGTGTTAACCCCTTCGTCTATGCCCTGCTGAACAGAAACTTTCGGAAAGGTTTTCGGGCTGCGTTTTGGAACAACAGAACGTCAAGCACGTCCAACGCGTGCACGTGTTCTTTCGTGTGGAAGCAAAGAAGAAGGCAAAAACCAAAACTGCACGTGGAGACACCTGATCTTAGTAAAACACGGAGGATTTCGAACGACTGTGACCGTTCACACATGCCAACTCCGATGAGCCAGACAACAGCAACGGCAGGTGACCGCCCAACTCGAGCAGTGCGACCGGCCACGCTCCTACTCACCACCGCTGTCATAGAAAGTCCCCATGGCATTACCAACAGCACCTCTCTGTCTACAACTGGCTCAACACTGATTGGCCATATCAAGATGAAATCTGTTCCAAACGTGTCCTCCCGCGAAGTGCATGTACCACGTATACTGGAAACCGCAGTCTAAATAGATTATGCTGGTTAGACTGGTTTTCCAGAATCATGACTTTGATTACATTAGTAAATTCAAGAATGTGCTGTGATATCGAACAGAATACTTTCTTAGCCATATAAGTAGTTTAGATGTAGTAAAATATGAATGAACTTTGTTGCTCAACAGTTGTACAAGGTACAATGGATAACAATCAAGGTACAATGAATTGTAATCAATAACGACTTATAGCTATATACTAGACAATAGTACTACTAGGCTTATTGGGAAATGCTCTCTTAGCCCAAACACGATGAAATATTTTTTTTTTCCTTTGTCTCTGTTGATAATGTATGATGGTGTATGCTTGATATGACTTGTCTGTGTAGTCTGTGGACCATTGGAAGGCAATATTTTGTGATATAGAGTGTTTTAAAAAACAATATAATAAATTGGAATGTATGCGAAAGTACGATGGACTGAATTTTCTCATTAAAATCTATGAGAAGGCATTTTGCCCTGACCTTCATATACACGGGTCCGGAAATGACACGAAAATCCGCCTCGTCATCAGTTTGTCAGATGTCGTTAGATTTCCATTCCCTAATTGGCACCTACCGGCCCTGTAGGCTTTCATCGCCGTTACGCTGCACTTTACATCTAGTCACTGGGAAAAATATCACCCATTTGATACTAATTATAGAGTTCAAACAGAGCGCAAAACCTAGCCTTGTCGTTTGTGACGTAGATTATACAATATACGTGGTAAAATCTTAAATATGACTCGGGGCACATTTTCAAAACAATCCTTTATGGTCCCAAAAGGAGAGCGAAAATCACTAAGCACCACGCAACGAAAGTGCATTCAAATCACGGGTATATGGTGGAGGATCACCTGTAATTGTGAACATTTACTGAATTCTTTTCATTAAGACTGAGAAACATGATTTGTCTTTTCCTACGTTTCTCGTAAAAGATTTTCAATGTTAAATGGGAATATGGCGCAGTCTGGATAATCGAGATACATGAAATAATACAAAGACCTTGCATACAATTGTATAGAACGTTTTTGCTTTCACGAGAGCGCTAATTAGATATCAAACTAGACTTCCACGACCTCATACCTTCCCTCAATGCATAACGGTTTGATCATAATCATTATAATAATATCGCATATTTGCATGAAATATATTAGCTAATCATCTATACCACCCAAACAACAGATGTAGACGATAATTTAAAAAAAGGCAATAGCTTTTTTTATCATCTATGCACAAAATGCCCTCATTTGCATAATTTATATTCAACGATGGTTACCTTCGATGTAACTTCGTTCCTAATACGACAAGTACGAAATTTCCGTCATTTACCACTTATTACCACTAATTACCATCAATTTATATCACTTAAGCTATCTACATGCGAAAAACCATGATCTGCTTCAAATCATGATGATCTGAGTTATTCTCCTTCGAATTAAAAGTCTGAAACTAAACCGGCTTCAGCTGTTCCAGACCGCTATAGCCCCCCCCCCCCCCCACAATAGTACATTAGACAGCTGAGATGTCACAGTATGAGATTAGAGTATATATAAGCGGAAAAAGCGTGATAAAGTGGATAAAGTGCAGTAAGTGGGTTCTATATTCGGCAGATGTATCGTGTTGCTTATTAACATTTACCTGCGTTACCCAAGGTAAGCTCGGGACTTATCCAAAGGCAAAGTACAACAAAACAGAGCAAAGCACGCCAGGTGTTTGCTAGGCAGTAAATTCAACGAAAAGCAGGTAAAATTTGAACAGTAATGTGTGAATTGAGACAAAGCGACTCTAAAACCACAAATATTTTGTTGGCAATATCGTAGTGTTCCAAACATAATCTATGTCCATGTATGCATAGATAGTAACAGTTAGCATAGAATAGGCAGGTTGACACTAAGGTTACAGCAAGTAATTTTATGGATGGTATCCTATGCAGACTTCAAAAACATAATGAGACTGGTATCACTTACAAGCTGGCAACCATAATTTAGTCATCTTGTTTTTTTTACCCATCCTGTTTTTTTGTTGCCCTATCTCACTATTTTTGTCGTTTGTAGAGGATTTCATCAATGAAATTTACTTGCTGTACAGCCTTATTAGCAATATAAAGTTCTAAGGGAGATGTTCTATAAATGTGTCATTCAAATTGACACAGTTTGTCTCCCGAACACGTTTTCCGCTATTAGTTAGCCATATAAAGTTCTTACGGCGCTATTCTAAAAGTGAGTCATGCAAATTGACACAGTTTGTCTCCTGAACACGTTTTCTGCTGCTATTAGTTAGCAATATACAGCTAAGTTATTAAGGCGCCTTTATATAAATGTATCATTCAAATTGACACAGTTTGTCTCCTGAACACGTTTTCCGCTATTAGTTAGCTATATACAGTTCTTACGGCGCTGTTCTATAAATGTGTCATTCAAATTGACACAGTTTGTTTCCTTTCTTTATCGTTACATGCAAAAAGTCTTCGTGGGGTATCGCCAGTTCACTTTACCCACGATCGAGGCAACCTATTGTAACACCTTACAAATTGCTGTCTTTTACTTCAAAGGCATCTCAAACTTATTTCCTAACTTGATAAAACGCTGATAGCACTATTTGCTAAGTACTTTTATGTCATACCTGTGACGCGAAAACGTTCGATACGGGTGTTCCGGACCGGGCCGTACGTTTCCGTGGGCACTTTGACAGTCTGATTTGGCCAACCGTGATTTTTTCATCTTTTTTGTCCGTGACCATGTCTTATGCCTCAAATGGGCGTCTAACAGTGCCACTTCTGCAAGTCCAATCAGGTTAAACAAAATTATTGTAGAATAACTTAATTGCACGAAAATTATACATGATACAATGTATGGCAACAGTATACATATATTTCCCATTTTGGTACTTTCTCGTCATGTTGACAGTCTCTGATATAGACAAAAATATTTCAATGCGAAAATTAATGAGCGTGCGGAGATCATCCATAAAATTTACTTGGTGTGGCCTCAGTGGGACATTTATGCATCCTTCCACCCTGTGGGATACAGCGCCGTATATTCCGTATCACACAAAGGGTGCCAGGCCTTGGTAACCACTGATCGCATAGCCGAGACGCCCGCGGGAGGGCTGGGACTGATGGTAATATCATGATGTATACCGGTGTTGGGTCTATTTTTCATGTCACAGCCACCCAGGTAAACACACGTTTCACTGCGAAAAGCGTCAGAAGCTTACGTTTATAGAATTAGTTGTCTTCTAACAAACAAAACATTTAAGAATTTTATTTCCATCTTCCTAATCCGGCACTCCAATACATGAAGCGCGTTCGAAATAAATCCTTGTGATAACGTAAAATATTGATTGGCCCGGAACACCCGTTTCCAACGTTATCACGACCCAGGGATAACATAATTATATCAAATCAAATTCTAATGTTAATAACGTTTTTAACGCTTCGAAACTTTCCATTGTTATATTTAGAGCTGAATATTTAGAGCTTTTGTAAATTCTATGCAAATGACTTACATATTTACATAATTGTGCATGGTGATGTTTAACATTGACAAATGTCAAAAGTATAAAATTCCCATCATTCATCAGTTATCTGTTTTGCCATTTTTGCATAGATCCTACTTGGAATATCTTGACAAAAACGCCCCTGCAGTTTCAAAATTAAACGTTAGGGGGCTCAAACCTGATCCACCTTGTCCTGACGTTGAAAGCTGTCTGCCACCCAAAGGCCACCTAGCTATCTTCATGCCAAAAATTATGAAAATCCGTTATTCCTTACTTGAGTTTACCTCTTCGGATTGTTTTTCCCAATCCAAGCCGTTAGAGGACCCACACCTACGTCACTTCTTCAGGGGCAAAAGAGCTATCTAACGCTTAAACACCGTAACCATAGCGACCATAGCTTGTTCAGAACGCGAGATATCAAATCATGAGTTTCCGCTGCAGTACCAAGGAAAGCCGCTAGGGACCCAAAAATCTAATTTTTTCTAGTGTTTGTCACAAACCACCAACACAAGTATTAAATCAATCCATCAGGCCGTTCTTGAGTTATCTTGTTCACAGACAGACGCACACACAAACACTAAGTGAAAATATAACCTCCATAAACTGTGTAGATTCTTGAAAAAGACATATTAAAGTCGAAACCGGTAGAATACCGTCGTCTCTGAGCTGTCATTTTCCCAAGCTACGAATGATATCTCCATAAACTGTGTTGGTATTTGGTGCTCCAATTGGCCTTGAAAAGATCAAGGTCAGGGTTGATTGGGGACCCTCTGGCGATTCGTCTTCGTACAGCAACCCTGGGCTGTATCTTCTGCCCTGGGCATGCTGTTATCTTATTTTTTTTGCTGAAGGAGTAGCCTTTATGTGAGGAAGAAGTGGTGTAGGCTTGGTCATCTTAGCACCATACCTACCCGGACCCAATATGGTGGATGCTGGGTGCACCATGCGCAGCAAACGTGAAAATCGCGCCCTAAGTACTCTGTACGACAGAACTGATTCACTTCTAATTGTAAACGTAAACGAAATCGAGCTCTAATGCAAATTAGTGCGAGAAATGGTAGGGTAAGAGTGGGATCCGTCCTCCATTAACATGCCAAAGACACGCTGGATAAACCACGCAATGCCCCATTTGCACAGAGAAAGAGACAATGGAATTCGAGCATTTTACCTTGTATAAAAATCATTATCTATTCAAATAACTTTCAATGTAGGGAACTATTACATACACATGTCACGGACTGAGGCTTCAAAGAGTTCCATCAACGCTAAATAATGTATCTAGATGCTTAAATCATATAAACTGCAGCATCTTTTCAAAGCATTCATGGAGAGAAGACACGGTTGCTGTGATACAAGTAATTTGATCTTTAGTGCTTCATTTTGTACATTTGTGTTCATTTAATAATCGGAATCATGCTCCAGAAAACACGATGGGTTACGATGCTTATTACGCAGTTGATTATGACATGCTATCTGTGTAAGACTTGCTTGAGGTGAATCAAAGGAAAGCCATTATCTGCACTTTATTGCTTGATGCAATCAGCTTGCGTCCGTCCTCGTTAACGCAAACTACCGTCGATGTTCAAGTGAGCCTGGATAATGTCAAAATTAATGACCTCTGTTCCGAGTATTTAAACCAAATATCTTTTTATCCGAACGTTGTTATCTCACAGGGTGTTGGGAAGGAGGTTCACAGTTTTAAGTCACTAAGTGTGTGTTTACGGAGTTGAGAATGCGTTGAGGAAAACATCCTCCAGTTATAGGGCCTTCACACTGAAACCAAATGAGTAAAAGCAAGCAGAACCAGCCGGCAAAATTCGCGCCACATTCGGATGGAAATTCCAAATGGAACTTATGTATCCCCTTTATGAGAAAGAAATGTGCCGAAATGCCATAAGAATAACTATTCAAAAACGCAGTGAGAATTTAGAGAATACCCAGGAAAGTACGAAGAAAAGTCATTCAGATGGCATTCCGGCTGATTCCGCTTCTCGTATGATTAAAGCCCCCTTCACACGAGAGCAAGAATGAGCCGGAATGCCGTCTGAATGAAAATTGTTTTCTATTCCTGGCAATTCCTGGCAATTGGTAGTGTGTTCCAAAAATTCTCACTGCGTTCCAGCTACTTATGCCCTTTCTTTTGGCTGGCCCGAAAGTTTTTGACATGTTAATTAAAAACTGTTCAATGGTTTTCATTCAACGAACGCCTTGTCCAGGGCAACTTACTTCAAGAATGTTCAAACGTTATTACTTTATCTGATCCAGCAACTGCAAGGCAATCAAAAAAGCGGAATACCATCGTTCTGAATAATGCTTTAGAGCGATTCAAAAACAGGCCAAGGTGAGGTCGCTAAAATAAGCCCGCGATTCAATGGTATTATTTACTCCTAACCTTCCTGTACCGTGGGGAAGTGGCAGAGATTGACCACCGGCTGCGAAAGTGTCTCTATTTTGGGACGGAGAAATTGCCATTTCCCCTCCACTGCACCAAAACCTACGGCCGGTGAGGCTATGGGACCGGTGAGGTGAGGTGAGGTGAGGTGAGTTATTGTCCATCTAGTCACGTTCGCACAACACATCACAACCACCGCCACCGGCACTGACAAAACAGATGAATAGTGTACTTAATGCTCTGCGTCCTTGGCGGCTTTCTTAAGCTGCTCTTAAGAGTGGATTTATAATCGACAGTGGCGAACAAATAAACTTGAAGACCAGATGTATAGGTTTGATTCACTCATATCCAACCAGGGAGATTGACCCCTTCTCCTTTGATACCTATGGCGGCAGTTTATTACAATAATAAGAATGAAGACCTTTATTGCATATTTTTGCTCCACTGGGCCAAGTACAGGCCACATGGTAAGAAGTACATATATGTAACAATGGAAACAATCATAGAGGGTGTTCGAAGATATTTGTCAGTCTGGTGCCCACAGGGCTAAGGCAAGGTTAGTCCAACTCTCCCTGTATATATTTAGATCTCTGTATTATTACCTTATCCATAGACCTGTATACTATAACTGTAAACTTGCTGTAACCGTACGTATTGGAGTACATTGTATTATATGTTACTTTAGTTTAGCATAGATTGAATAAACACTGCTCAAAGATAATAATGAACGATCCCTATAAAACGCCTTTTCAATGGTACAACGTTGAGATTTGGATTCAGAACCTGTCCTTCTAGGTCAATATTTAAATACAATTCAATCTCTACAACGGGATAAACAAACGAGATTTACTTCTGGACGTTTTAAATGACATCCATCACTCTTCTTCAGCATCACTTGAATGAACTGACAGAACAATTCAATACACGTACAGATAACTAGACAGACTGGTTGAATGATTCGTACCACGGTGGTCCAAACGGGGAGCCAGGGAGGCCATCTACGAGCGAATCTACAACCCCACCTTAAACCGGAAGGGAGGACTCCGCGTAGAACTCTCCAGAACATGGGACCCCACTTTGCATCACAAAGGACAACAAACGTTCGGAGACCTCCGTGAAATAGCTGATCGTGTGGTGGTTGAAGTTTGTTTTTGTTCTGTTTGAAAGGACTTAGTTCTTTTGATGGAGTGCTGTAGTTCTGCTGGTTGCAGTTCTTTCTTAGGATTTCTTTGCCGCATTAGTAGGTAGTTTGTTATGGCGTTTGACTATGTGTGGGGAATGATCGATTTTTTTTACCACAAAGTAGTTGTTTGTGTAGGTGATGTAAGCTGATGAAGTAATCACTAGTTCTATGATATTGCGGGACTGATGCTCTGGGGTGTTTGGTTGATATATGTATCAAATGAGAGCTAAGCTGTTCGGGAATCTTACCAATTTCAGAAGGGATGTAGAATTCTTGAAGCTTAAGACCCCATGTCAGAGATTAAGCCCAACACGTTAACATCTCACCTTAACGCTAACACTAAAAGTTCCCCTACCTTTCTCATCCATTTTCAAATCTTTTCTCTCCTGACTTCCAACGATTGCCGCGGTCTCCTTCTAACACGACCAAAGAGGTAGAGGAAATTGTTTTAAACTTAAAAGACTCTGCCGCTGGTTATGACGAAATTAAATCGAAAGCCCTAAGATCAGCCCTTCCCCACATCCTTACTCCTCTAACTCATATTCTTAACATGTCAGTACTAAGTGTAGATGTTCCAACCGGAACAAAGATTGCTAAGTTTATACCCATGTTCAAGGAGGGAGACCCAACTATAGACCGATTTCAGTCTTGCCCAGCATGTCAAAACAGTATGAAAGGCTAGTTTACAATCGACTGCTTAAATATCTTAACACTGATAATATTCTGTAAAAAACATCATAGACCCATCTCATAAACCACCCTAGCCCCTTACAATAGTCTCAGTTATTTTCTTATCTCAAATTACTTTTCTATTATCATTTTACTATTATTTTGCATTATTATCATATCCCAATTGCTTTTTTCTTAATTATTGACTATCATTTGTGTTGTAGAGTGTAGAGGAGAAGGGCTTAGTATAAGTCGATTACGGTTTTTCTCTCCTCCTGCACCTGTAGTGTTTTTATGCATTCTTTTTCTGTATTGATTCATGTATTTTGTGCGAACAAATAAATAAACAAACAAACAAACAAACACGGAACCAGTTTTTCTGACACAAACCACATCACATGCACGCTTCTGACTTGCGTCCGCACGCCCACCACCAACATATAACACTATTACGTAATACCCACACTCAGGTGCAGGAGGAGAGAAAAACCGTAATCGACTTACTTTTCAAGTACAAACATCCCCTGCAAAACTGTCCGAAGCCATTAAAGAAAAAATGCTTCATAGCATTTCTTCTTCGTCCAAAGACCTATTCACATATACCAAATATCGAAACAATCCATCCATGCGTTCTCTAGTTATCTTGATGACAAACATCGTTCTGACAAACAAACACTCCGTTTCACAAAGGAGGTTATTATTATTGTATTGTCTTTACCATAGGGAACTATGAAAACATGATTTACATTTGAATGACGCTTGCATACGATCCTTAGGAGTTAGTGAATTGGCATGTTCAACCATTTTTTCTAGTTAGTCTAGCTGCACTTGTTTTGGATTGTTCTGCCAGCTCATTCTAGTGAGTAATAGATCTCACTCGAAACGTCTGGAAGAAAAATTTCCATTTTTTATCCCGTTGTTGAGATTGAATTGCATTTGAATACTGTTAACCTTGATGTCTAACCTTTATAGACATATTCTAAGTCAACAAGCTGTACCACAAGGCCATCTTGTTTACTTTTGTATTTAGCTCTTTGGACGTCACTGTTTGAAGGTTAATGGAATAATGTATCACGATAACGTCCTAGCTCCCCCTTCCAACAAAATACTTGTCGGAAAATGTCAATTGAAATGGACACAAAATGGATGCGCAGATGCCATGCGCAGTGCATACCATTTTAGGTTGTACGATTATGCAGATTTGCTGAGAATAACGCCGTACCGCTGCGGATCTCTGGTCATTCAGCCAGCGGAGCGCACCCATCTGGCACCCAGAGCAGGCCGCAGGTGCAGGAAGTAGGTAAGGACTTACTCAGCTTATACTTTACTCACAACTCCCTCACGTACTAGTATATCTTGTTGGGCTGCCAAAGCTTTCATATAATAGCATAGTATGTATCAGAGATATCGTAATCGGACTGAATTTGTTTTTTTATTCTGCAGATTCTGTATGCTACATTTCAACCTGTTGATATTCATCAGTGATTACTAGGGAACTAAAAGTCATATTTCTTAAGCATTTCAGCATAATGTTGATGAAATTCAACGTTGTGTCTACCGAGTACCTACCACCAGTTGCTGACAATGCCTAGGTAATGGTCATAGCTGTCGCACAAATGTAACTCTATGTTTTTTAAATTCTTTTCCTTATTGAGAAATACATGAAATAAATACAAAGAAAGGTGCAAACTCAAAGTGACGGCTGACTCAAATTGTACTTAACTTATTTTAGCGCCGCCACTTATACAAATGTTGAAAACGATATATTAGACAGGACTATAATAAGTAAATACATACATGAAAATGCATAATGTACGTGAGTCAAAAACCCCTCTCGGTAGAAAGTCAAAGCAGAGAATAGTACCTGAACTTAAAAAGATTTGTAGATATGATGTAATCCTGTGTGGCCAGCATTATGCTATATGTAGTTAACTTTAAAGGAATAGAGAGCACTACCACGTAAAATTTACATATTTGTAGCAATGTTATAGCGCTGAAATCAGCTAAATTTAATGTCCAAGTATCTCAGAAAGCTTGCCGAGGAGGACTGAGCACTGGTAATTATAGGTAGAGCAGTGTAATAGGGAATGAGCAATCGTTTCGTCGTTAATGACATTTTTTGCTCGCAAATTAGAATTAGTTTTCGTGTGAAATTTTTTAGGCACTACTAAATCTACTATCATGATTCTTCATTTTTTTAATATTCCCTGACATGGTGTAGATATCGTTCCGCAAATGAGGTCATACGTTGCTCTTCAATACATACATTTTTCACCGATTATATCAATTGAAATCATGACGAGTTTATTCATAAATATATCTAATGTGTGTGTGTTTACCGAAATCTCCTGCAGTGACGTCAGAACCCCTAAACAAGGTCTAAACATTCCAAACGTTGTCTTGCACACTCACTGTATACAGTGAAGGTTGAAAAACCATTACGGAGCTAAAAAGGCAATTATTCCAAAATCAATCAAATTTTGTCTACGACGAATTGGCTGAGAAAGACGTTAGTCTCCCAGTAACTAGGTTTATGCGCCAAACACGAGACCAATTATCGCGATGAGATGCTAACGTGGAGTGGCATAGTCATTGAAATAATCATTTACAGCATGAGCGGATACATGAGCGGGTACAGCATAAGAACAATACTTGTATAAGAAATATCAACCAATATAGATTTTTATGCTAGTACAACGACGCTAAGTGACTGAAATGTGTATGATTAAAAGCATTTTTATTTGCCAGCCCACAATCGTGCCAATTACTGCTACCATTACCGTTGTTATTCTCCAATTTCAAATCGTTTGCTTGGCGATAAAATGTGTTCTAATGATCCCATGCAAGGGAATGGAAGTCTAATGGTGCTTTTTAAGTGCCGGTTCATATAC
This sequence comes from Branchiostoma floridae, assembly GCF_000003815.2. Lineage (NCBI taxonomy): Eukaryota > Metazoa > Chordata > Leptocardii > Amphioxiformes > Branchiostomatidae > Branchiostoma > Branchiostoma floridae. The sequence goes on along the minus strand of NC_049989.1, from coordinate 8,066,956 downwards.
GTAGTGCGATTGTCATACGGTCACTAAATGTCTGGAGATAGTCATGCATATGACGTGCAAACTTAAGCTGTCTTGTTACAAAAAGAGCTTCCTTTGTTCCTAAGGTGGTAAAGGGGGGTTCTCGAGTCTTCTCGAAAATTCTAGTGCATCAAAGTCGTACGACAGCCTTCACCGAATGCAACGTCGACTCTATCGTATGTATAGTGTAACCACATAGTGGGGCCGCGTGGCGCAGTGGCAGCATATTCGGCTCGAGACTGAGAGGTTGCGGGTTCGAATCCGACTGCAGTGTCACCGATCTTGTGCCCTTGGGAAAGGCACTTTACACGACTTTCCTCACTTAACTCAGGTGTAAATGAGTATCTAGCTGCGGCTAGTGGTCTTGGCGGGGCTTTGTGGCCGAGACAGGCCTTAGGGGCATGTTCGGGCATGACGCACCCGCCATGGCACACATGGTAGGATTGCTAATAGAGCAATCGTGTGGAATTTCTCTGTAGGAAGTGACCTTCGACCTCACTGAGCGACATCCGCCGTCTGAGTCACGGCAGGGCTCGCCTCTCGCTTATCTTTTCGTCCAAAATTTCTGAATTTTAGCTCTGATCAAGAGCGTCTACCCAGTGTACAGCGTGTATGAACTACTGAGGCACACGATTCCACCAGTAGACGATCTGGGACCGCTGGATTGCTCACGGAACGGGCCGATAAAGTGCATCACCACGACGGGCGAGCTGTCCGAACACCACGCCATGCATGGCCAGGCGCGCCGTCTAGCCGCTTTCGACAGCCAGTAACTCGCTCTACCTGGGGCTACGAAACATCACGTCACTGAAACTCTGTCTCAGACAACCTTGCAGATGCTACGAAGGACTTGCCCTCTCTCATCGGGGACGTACAGTCCTATTGGAGACCAAACGTCGACCGCCCCCCACCCCAACAGTTCCACCGAATCTTCTCGAATTCTAGGGTCGTTCTCGCGAGATGTCCGTGATTTCCCGTGACAATCAGGGTTCCATCAGCGGCGCGACAGCTACGTACACGAGTGACACTTCCTTCTCCGCGTTCCTTCTGTTCACCATCGACAACACAAGGAAACCAGCTCCAGCGGTGTGCTGAGGACCCTCAGGACCCCTCACTTCGCAGTACTACGTTAGGCTCACCGCGCCGACGCACCTGTTTACGGCCCGAGTCTACGCTGTTCGACAGTGCCCAGCGGCGTTCTGCAGGCGGATCTTCACAAGTCCTGGACTGTTTCTTTGTCAATTGAACTGGAATTTTATATTCTCTCTAATTTACTACAATAACAATACCACCTTTCTTCACACATTTTCCGCTACGCGGTTTGGGGCCACCTCACTACGCTCGGCTTGGCCGTTGATGTCTTTGCACAACCTGTAAGCCTCTCATCGAGCAGAATAAAGACATCATATATGCCCCAAACCGCGAAGCTCTCTCCCTGTGTCATCTCGGAATACGTAAGAGTAATTATGGTAGGATTGCTAATAGAGCAATCGTGTGGAATTTCTCTGTAGGAAGTGACCTTCGACCTCACTGAGCGACATCCGCCGTCTGAGTCACGGCAGGGCTCGCCTCTCGCTTACCCACCATCCCACCCTTGTCGCATTGAAGTTTCCTTTCACAGAATGTTAAACCGTACCACTACATGTGTATGTACATTCACTGCATTGTTTGTTGTAATAGCCAAGATCCTGGTCTTCGACCCTTCATTGTTTGTTATAATCGGCAAGACCTTGGTCTTAGGCCGTTGATGTCTTTGCACAACCTGTAAGCCTCTCATCGAGCAGAATAAAGACATCATATATGCCCCAAACCGCGAAGCTCTCTCCCTGTGTCATCTCGGAATACGTAAGAGTAATTGGGGTAGGAGGAACCCCTTACATCCTTGGTCGGAAGTCCTCCTAGGAGACGGATACTCCGAAAAACAAAGCTGCATCTGCTGAAGCCGTCTCACACGTGTCATACAGTTCTGTCCCTGTGAGACTTAGTGCTCCAGTAGACGAGAGGGTGGAAAAGGAATTGCACACCCCTCCTTCACCATAAAAAGTCATGTGCAGGTCAGGCAAAACAGGTAATGCCTGTCTGCCTGCTCATCTGTCGAACCGACAGGAGAACCATAATGTATAGTGTAGATACATCGTAGATGTTTGTAGATGTTTTCAATTAGTGTTCTTCTTCTTCAGGTAGCCTCCCATCCGTAAATACGCGATGTTTTCTGCATCTGATAGTTACCGGGTTCTGATGGATTGCCAAGCGTAATGGAAAACAATTCCCGTGGGTTCTGCAACGCATCTTTCAGGTACTCCAAATCATAGATATCTGTCTTTGACAGAAGAAGCTATTTTCGTGTGGTTTCTTTAAGTCGCTTGTATCTCCGTACTCAGTAGTTCAGTCTCATTAAAATCTATTCATCAGGTTTGAAAAGCAACGTTTCGGTGGGAATGTGAATCGAATATCATATTAACCATGGCTCTGTCATTTTTGAAATAAAATATATATTTCATGCCAGTGGCATGTGGGAAATATACTCAATATACAAAACAAAATTCAACTTCGTTTCACAGCTAGACGAATCACCCTCGGTCCTCCTACTGTGGTGAATGAAAGCGGGAAATCCATATTGAAACCGCAGGCAGTCAAGTATTGACTTTCTTTCTACGTGTGCTCTCTGGCTACATACAAGCCATCACACTGAAGTTTCATCTTCCGACGCCCGTTTGTCATATCTGTTCAACTACTTGAATCCATACCGCCTTGATATGAAAAGCGGCTTCAAACCCATCAATCTGTACTGGCTGGCGTATAGCTCGGTAACAAGCAATGGCTATCGACTGGTGCAATCTTTGTATCATCATCGTGTGTTGTGGTTTGATAAAGGTATTGGACATCCTTGGAAGATTCGTTATTTTCTGAATCTGTTATGAAAACAATTTAGACAGTAACAGACTTGCAAAGTTTTCAGCAAATTGAAAAATCATTAACGAGTAAAGCTGAATTTCCAACAATATATCCTCCGCCTATAGGAACGGGTATTGAATATTCATTGTATATCCATAGCTGGAGCGAGGGGTGAATGCCGGTAGATGTAGTTTTAGTATTTGTAAAGTATGTGTACAGGGTTGACGTATTGGCAACAACACAAACCTTTCAGGCAATAGTTTTAAAACGTGTACATGTATCTAACACGAATTCTATTGTTGTTAGTTATTCCTACCCCGGATGGGAAACAATGCTGTCCTGAATCAAATTCAGGAAATGTCCATCATTTTGCGAGAAGCAATTCCACATTCATAATCTCCTTCGTTTTCGTGAGATTTTCCGCGAGATCTTTACACATGACCTAGTCCCCCTTTCCCTTGGACGGAACTAGCCGCAAGTTCAAACATTTCCTTTAGCACGCACTAGTCTTTCATTTTGCCGACCGATCTTGATCCTGATTGGTCTGAAAAGGACAGAAAGACAACGCGATGGCCCATGGTAGTACTGTTGAAGGGAGATCAGAGAGCACTATCTGATAAACGAGACAGCTTAAGAACAGATGTCCCCGTAGTCGATTAATCTGTTTATTGGATCCTAGAATCTAGTTAAAGTTTGCATTGTATTGTACATAAACGTTCTGCCATATGTTTAAACAAAACTATTCAGTGAATAGTTTTTTCTAAACATATGGCAACAAAATTCATGTATATCTGACGTGAGTTTAGTCGGTTTGACGTGGGTTTTGGTCACCCATTACTGAAATTGGGGCCTCTTAAAAACACGAAGTTTAAAAGCCACGACATGTAAATAGGTACTAGGTGATGTCAATCCAAAAACCTAAAAGGTTTCAATCATCTCATACTTGGTTGCGTCCTTCCTCTCGGGTCTTTAACATGCTCGAGTTGTGGCTCTCCTGAAACACTGTTAAAAAACTGGCAAAACAAGTCAGTTCTATAAGTTAAGGTCACGTCAGAGAGAACTACATCAATGACCAAAGCTCGGTACTAACTTTCATTTGTGTCAATACATTAATGTGTTAGTGCCTTTAACAAGAAAACAACGTTGAACATCGAACCTAGAGCCTTTGAAATACAGTATCAACGACATTCGAGAAGTGTAATTTTTATAGTGCGTGTTATGGGCACAGAAGGAAATCCTACTTACTCATATATTTCTAGACTTTGTCATATTCCATGAAATGAATTTCCCACAATATGATCTTTGTACAAGGAATACATTCTCAGCACGACGGTATGATATTTCTCAGAAAGATTGTAGACGTAATCTTCGAGAGAGCGGTGGCTAATCTGGGCTTATATGAGATTGAGTATACACCTGATACTCCTTTGCGGAGTTCAGAGGTAGTTACAACAAACGCCCATGTGGTAATGCAACCACAGTACTGGATCAAATGACGTGGGTCCTAGGGTCTGTATCTGTATCTGTATCTGTATCTACATAGCCGGTAAAACCGCAGTTCGGCGTAACACACCAGCTACCATTGCTATATGTTGCAAAGGACTGCAATCGTTATTTCGGTTGGTAACCTTATGCTGGCGGCCCCGTGCATGGTGAAATTTCGGTGTTACTTTCAAAACTAGTATCACGTAAAAGAACCTACCGCCTGTTGACGGTGACTACCTCTTTATCTACAACAAAACAGTACTATTACCCCATGTTGCCTAATAAGTATTGTGTTTGACCTGAAATCTAGAAGTTCTGGGTTCGAATCCCTGACAAGCTCCAATGCAGTTTCCTCACTTCACTCTTTTTTCTAGCAGTGGAAAATGCTTTAGTTAAGGGCGCCTCTCTAATAGAACATTACATATAAATAAGTACCCCGTGTTTGAAGGTCACACAACAAACACGTCGGAGAACTAACCACACTTTTCATACCCATCCCCAGTAGTGCGTGAATGGATGAAAATTATTCCTGTCTATGTGAGCTGGACAAAAATGATATTTCCTGTCGACGGGACGACCCATATCTCTCGCTATGATAAGAAGGAAATTGAATATTACCAAACACAAAAACACCTCTTCAGTCATACACAGCACGACGCTACTTCTTTGTCAATGGGACGAATTGGCGCCAACCTGTAGGAGGCCGGTGCGTAGTCTTAAGATCTGAGTTAGTTGCCTTCAGCTTGATGAAGAGACTGAATAAGATGTTTCTCTTCAGAATGCCCCCAGGCATGCTATCATAAAATCGCGCTGTTGCTGGTATTCATCTAAGCGTACAAAATCTCCCTCGGCATTGAAACGCATTAAGGTAATACTCCTATTTACTTACCAATTTTCCACCTTGGTTTTCATGCGCTAAGGAATTCCCGTACGCACTCAGTCATCACTTATGTGTGCTTTGTGAATCCGTCAAGGTGTCTGGGGACTGAATAAAATACTGCTCAGTTTGGAGTACTTTTCAAACAATTAAATGACCTATACAAACAAGAAATGTCAATCTTATTTCCAATTTAAAAAAAGGAGAATATGATAGTTCTTCCATGGAAGTTTCATATCTACAATTACCAGTTGAATAGTCTGAATCTAGTTCTGTAAAAAAAGGCAAAAAACACAATTACTCCAATGGCGTCCCTTTATTCTCTGAATTAGAAATTCTATATCTACATTTGTTATAAACAAATGCTACAAAAGAGGATAAATGCAGGTTTAAGGAAACAGTGTTTATTTGTTTTTCCGTTACACTGAAAGTAACATCTCACTCACTTGGGGCACCTGTTCGTAGATGACAAACTTTAGAGATGAAGAACGAATTTTCTAATGTCGACGAAGGATAGACATCCCGGTAATATCTTAATGATAAGAAATAATAATAAAAATAATAATAAAGATAAAAAGCAATTACTCAAGCAACTGGATATGATTTTGGAAACGGTCAGACGTTTCAACTGGCATCCACCAGTTTTCGTCAGTGACACTGAGCCAGTTGAAACGTCTGACCGTTTTGAAAATCATATCCAGTTGCTTGTCAATGCGTAATTGCTTTTTAGCAAATTCTCTAACGCTTTGTGTAGTTTATTGTCTGCTAAGTCATACTTTTACGTTTTACGCAATATCTGAATTATAAAAAAAAAATCGACGAAAATAACACAACAGTGCCGCAGTGAAACGAAGTCCGCAGTGCCGCACCTGTGCCCCAAGTGCAGTGATATACTGCCTTAACCCTGCCAAATTGGCGTTACCAGAGTTAAGCGTTATACTGAGATTTCATCTTTGACGGCATGTATGTTTAACGACAGTTTATGATGAATGGCACACCAACGCAAAAGCATAGAGCAGAGGTCGTATAAAACAACTTCAGGCTAAAAGTCTGCCACTACTAAACCATTACGTTTAGATTAATGGAAATGCCAGGCACATCTGTTCGCGTTTTGGTATCGTGACTACCCATATTTAGATAAGGCCAGCTGAAGAGTAAAGGTGGCAAAAACAAGACGTTTTCACGTCTTTATGAGGAAATCAAATAGTAACATATCTGAAAGAATAAGTTGAAGGATGAATGATTCAAGCCTCATTGACACGACAAAAAAGTACTTTGACTTTTTGTATGGTCAACTCTAAACTAAAAGAAAAAGACTACAAAATAGAACTTAAAAGTCTACTAATTAAACAATTGAATTATCATGTCTGTTGCTACAGTAGAAGCAAATGCATTAATGTACAGATTTTTTGTCTTCCTCTACTTCCCAAAAAGATGTCAAACCTAATCTGTCTAGATATAGCCAACACTAGTATTGCAGCATTCCCTTTTACAACTTGTAGTAATATAGTAAATAAACTTTCTTTTTATCCACGGCCAGGCATTATAAACTAGCTAGCCGTATAAGACGAGCTTCACCAAACGTCAATCATGGACGAAATAGAATAATATGACATATTCCGATAAGAGCCTGGTATCACACAATGAACTTCAAACGCACAGATAAGAGCTTGCCGCATAGTTCTTGCCCTACCCCCCTTGTTAGTTACGGCATAGCTTTAGATCAATTGTCTCTTCCGTCCCTGTGCATGCAACAGACGGCACGAACTCTGTACAAAGTTTGGTACTTCTTTTCTAAGCTCTTCGCCCTTCTCAAAATGGCTGCCGCCAAACCGTGTGAGCCTACATGGCAGAAATCTCAGGTCCAAACACCAGATAACACTGTAGAACTGCTAGGTATAGGAAAACCACACTACCTTGTCGACATGCTCAACAAGTCAAGGTGCCAGAGGTTATTTTAAAGTAAAAAATGTACGTTTTGTATTTTAATTGCTGTTCATTTCAATTCTCAAGCATATTGCAATTCAGCCGAAATAGGCTGCCATTGTATGTTGTTGTATTCACTCGATGACCATCCATTCATTCATGATCATTCAAACGTATATCACGCTGCAGGGAGGAACAGTAAAAGGAGTCTATGAGTCTAACATCATACTAAGTCAGAGTTTATATATAGATCGATCTTCACTAAATTATATACATGTATCACAGAAGACGAAAACTTCAAGGAGACATTAGGGACTAACATCACACGACGTATGGGCTTATTTTTCTTCAGACATATGTTAGAGGAGAAAGGGAGTTACAGACAGATACAGAACACGTTAGGGACCTCTTTCAACGAGTATAGCATCACACAACGAGTTTTGGCATTGCTTAAATGTAAGACTTGTATGTCTCTCAAACATAGATTACATGCAAACAACAGTTACGGGACACGTTAGGGACCTCTTTCAACGAGTATAAAATCAATAGATTGCTTAGATGTACTACTGGGATGGTTCTAAAATATACATTACAGGCTAACAACACTTACGGAACACGTAAGGGACCTCTTTCAACGAGAATAACATCACCAAACGGTTTTGCCATTGCTTAAACGTACGACTTGGCCGCCTTTCAAACATATATTACAGGCAAACAACAGTTACGGAATACGTTAGAGACCCTTGCCAACGAGTAGAACATCACACAACGACTTTGTCGTTGCTGAAATGTACGACTTGGACGCCTTTCAAACATATTTTACAGGCGAACAACAGTTACGGAACACGCTAGGGACCTCTTTCAACGAGTATAATATCAATAAACGGTTTTGTCATTGCTTAAATGTACGACTTGGCTGCCATTCAAATATGTTTTAAGCGATAAAAATAGCTACGGTTCCCCTTGACTTTGAGCGTCGGTGAAACTACATAACATACCTTGCCATAGTTAAGACGTGTGTGTCTTCATTTAGACATACGTTACAAGAGAAAATAAATGGCCCTAACATCACATAACGAGCTTAACAAAGAGTAACATTGAAAGAACGTTATCTTAAATTGATCCATTTAGTAACACCGGTCTCAAAGATCAAATTTTACAACCCTAAGGCCCACGTTACAAGTCGATTACATCATTATCGTATTATTCTCACTTTTTTTTCCACACAGAAATAGCAAGCATTTATTGTGAGTATGCTGTACTTCCTGAGTGAGTATATTGCTCGGGGTGGCTTTCAACTAGGAATTTCAAATAAAATACATCAAATTACCCAAGGATTTATCTAAGGGAACAGGATGCAATTTAGCGCTAATGGCCTCCAAGTACACACTAGATTCCGGAACTCTGCTTTTCAGCATAGCTAATGGCATTGTAGCCTAGAGAGTCTAGTATTCCATTTCTGCCTCAAGTCGACTAATTACGAGAAGATTTCTACAATGGAGATTCATTTTCCATTTACTGCTAGGCAGGAAGGTTTTTTGTTAGGGGTGTTATGTAAAGGAAAGAATAAAACAAGTCCCTTCCGATGTCTTTCTTATGATGTTGAACCAGAAATACATATATGGGCAATTTGAAATAAGGGAATCAAAACCCTTAAGTGCATCCGGATAATTCACCAAGCTATTTCTTTACGTAATGAATATACATATAATCTCCAGTTCCAGAGATCTCCGTATTATAACTATTAATCAATGACAGGGTTTTTTGTTAACATGTCTAATATTTGTCTCTTCTCCAGGAGCACCGTTGATGTTCCTACAATCTCAATGAGGACACACGATTCAAGAGAGAAAAAAAGCTTTGTAAAACGTTTGGCTCGGCAATACTCCAACAGATCCATTATAGACTTCCTAGAGTAGCTCTTATTGAAGGCGTATTTGCTACCCTTGCTAAAGACTACCTACAAATATGATATAGTATCGACGGTACTTGATTAATAGAATTACGACCAAACACCTTGGCTCAGATATTTCTATAGAACTTTCCTAATTTTATTTCGGAATTGGCTCTTTTTTCGAAATTCATCACGTAAATCATCGCAAAAAAAGTCACTGGTTTGCTCAAACCGGAAATATCATATTCAACCCTGTAAAGAGTTTGTTTCATTCATACAAAAATATGGACACAAATTTCAGTTTCCCATTGAATGGCACGGATCTGACCGGTTGGAAACAGCCGTTATACGTCCGATGCCTTATAATCATTGGCTACGGCGCCGTGTTCTTGTTGAACATTGTTGGGAACCCGCTGGTGTGTCTGGTGGTGGCGAAGAACAAAAACATGTGGAACGTCACCAACTTCTTCATCGTGAATGTGGCCTTGAGTGACTTCTTCGTGGGTGGAATATGCATGCCGTTTACTCTGGTGAACAACTTGAAATCAGGTAAAGATGCTGAATTGACTTAGGAGAATTACTAGTTTTGTCTTACCAAGGCACGGAATGGGAATCGTACCATCAAATAATACATCTTATATGTAAACTGTAATCAAACATGCTTAGAATGTAACTAAACATGTCTTTAAAAGCTTCAGTTGACCACACCGAAATGAGCGCAAGTTTTCGTATCTTGCATGCAAACGGCTACTGCATAACGGCTACTGGACAAATCAGCGTTGCACTCCTAATGCCAGCAAACTGCAAACCCTTTCAACGATTTTACGATTTTCTCTGCGCTGTACCTTGTACAATTCTTGCGCAATTAAGTCTCCCAGTATATATATATATAGGAACCATTTATCCCCACGACCCAATAGTAACCTTTAGTCGTCATGCTCCTTTGCCTGTATCATGGGATACAGCACTGACTCAGCCTACGTCATAAACATGGTGGGGGGTAGTCACACAGGGAGTGGTAGAGCGCCACAGTGTCCTCCTCTAGCTAGCGCCCTTCAGGGAGGTCGATATGTAGGCCAGCCTAGTATTTGATGCGGCCTTCTAATCTTAGAAAGTCATCCCTGTGTCTTTAAATCACGCCGAGTTGTAGGAGCGCCTTCTAAAGGCGATGTCGCCATTCCACACCTGTGCTCACTACATTGCGACTTGATATAAAGACATGGCGATGATTTTATACGTATTAAGATGATCTGAGATACTTTGCCGTCTCCTTGGAGGACGATATAAATGATGGCGTTCCATCGCTCTTTGCTCGGCTGTGCCACGCCAGTCGCCATCTTGATGACGTACATGTAGGCTGTATCCCGGATGTGTGTGTGTATGATTTTCAAAGGAATTGACAATGTATTTTTGTGCCTTATCGTTCCACAGGCTGGGTGTTTGGAGAGGTGATGTGCACAATCCTACCTATGCTGATGGGCATGGCGATAGTGGGGTCCGTGTATACTCTAGTGGCCATTGCTATTGACAGGTAATCTCATTCAATTCACACACCATGCTCACAGGGCACGCTATGCCAGCAGAAGCACATTCAGACTAATGGAGTAAAAAAGAAATGCTACAAAAAGACTTTCATATACAGGTCCATGTCTGTATGAAACATTTTGCCAAATAGCATACAATCCGCTAGAAAGTCTTGACAGGAGCTTCTTGTACAGTAATCTGAATATTAGCTGTGCATGTATTTCGTATATCCATACTTATGTTTAGAAAGATTAGCTACTTACAAATCTATGTGTTCGGACGCTAATGGACAAAATTAAGTAACCAGGTATCCGTTTACACCCTAAAGCAACAACCAGAATGAATATTTAAAACCAACATTATGTAGAAAAATGCTTCGGGATGGAAAGAATTGTGTGGAACCATAGTATTGTGCTATTCTCCAGGTACTTAGCTGTGATGAAACCAACGGATGGCAAACTGAACAAGAAGACAATGTCAGTCATCATCGCGACCATCTGGGGAATCGCCTGTGCTGTGATGATTCCGTCAGCCGCAGTACAAGGACCATGACGGCAACCCTACCTGCTACGAGACTTGGTCTTCACTGGAGAGCAAGCAAGCGTACACTATGTCCCTGTTCGTTATCTGCTATCTAGTCCCCCTCACGGCCATAACTGGTCTGTATCTCCGTGCTGGGTTCCGTCTGTACAAAAGAAGCGCGAGACGCAACCGCACGGCAGAACAAGTCTCCCAGCTTTCCACTAAGACCCAAACTGCTAACAGACCCGCTAACGTCCGTATCTTTAGAATGATGGTGGCCGTCGTTGCCCTGTTTGCATCTCTGCACTTGCCTCTGTGGGTCGCAACCCTGCTAAACGACTTCGCAACGCCTACGAAAGAGTTAGGTGTGGTCTTGTACACGTACATCTACCCGGTTGCCCACTGGCTGGCGTTTGCCAACAGTTGTGTGAACCCCATTTTGTACGCGTTCCTGAACAGGAACTTCCGACAAGGGTTTATCAAAGCCTTCGTCAAGACTAAAAAGTACAGCGGAGCTCAAACACCCAAAGTAGATTACAAAAGGCAAGGCGGTCGTGCACGACAGGACAGGGCCCAGTGTCGGCTGACACTTGTAACCCCTGATGAAAGTCGGCAGCGGCGAGCTACCCCCACAACACCGGGAACAGCTATGGATGAGGTGCCCAACTAGCTTCCTTTCCGGATTTTTAGCGACGATCTGCCGGCATAAGATCCTGGCCTTTATATATGTTGAAAATCGTGAATCAGCGCTCACAAGAAAATAATTGCCGGTGCTTCTAGAAGACCTGCAAAGGGGGATAAAGCCGGGCATTTGTGGAGCTGTCACAAAAAGTTCTGCTCCTCCTTCAGAAATTGAACGCAAACATATATGCTCAATATGCCATATACAAACTGTACATTTGGTATCAGGAGAAGCGGCAAACTAAATAATGTCAGAAACAGTTGATGGGCGTTGAAGGCAGACTACCAAAGTCATTTTGGATCAAAGTTAAACTATAAATGAACTGGACAATTCCAATTCAACCTTGATCCAGAATGACTTCTTCTAACATAGATGAACATTTTGAAGTTGAGGCAACCAAAGTATTGATGCAGACATCAGATGATACTTAGTGCACATTAAAACCTTGACTGGCTAGGAAGGTCATCTTGAAATATATCACAGGAATGCAACAACCTTACACAATATCATGCGTTAGAAATTGAGCCACATTGCACTTTCTGAAAGTTGTGGTAAATGCCACTCTAACAACATAGATTGTCTCAGAACTAAACGACGCCGAACGTGAAGCCCAATGTATTATCAAATAAAATCGTTTTTACATGAATGACAGGACGTAATCGTTAATGAGCCGTTTGGACTATGAGATATCGACGTACAGCACCATGATGAGCCTTGTACTCTCCGGGAGGTCCGGCTACAGAACCCGAGGCTGTTCCCTGATTTGCCCTATGCTCTTCAGGAGGTCGGGGGTCAGCCCTCGTGACATTTAGGTGATAAGCTCCGTGCTCTCTGGTGGTTTGAGTACCGTACCCACAGGCTTTTCAGTGACAAGTACTGGGATCACAGCCAGACAAGAGTTCATTAAATCAGGGCGTTGCGCTGATGAGCTGTGGTCCCCGAAAGTTAGAGCCCAATATCCTGCTGTTTCTCAGTGATAGCTAATTACCGATGATGGTTGTTTACCGGTAGAGGTAGGTCATAAGTGTGCCATGGCGCTACGGGTGGTGTGGCAACACCTACGAAGTAATCATTCGACAGATTACTTTGAAAAGTAAATCACAAGGAACTACCTTACGTTGAGTCCATGTTCGAGGCAATCCACAGTGACATTAAAGCCATAGTGCAACAGGATATGTGGCATTTAAGTAATGCATGGGTCTTATCATATGTAATACGGAAATGAAGTCCATTTTTGACGAAGCGTCCCTATATTTTGCAAACACACAACAAAACTGGTCGGTACCTGATGATATATTGATAACAGTTTTAATTGCAAGTTCTTGTCCGAAGCCTTATTACTAGTACAAAGTACCGGAAAAGTGAATAGAAAAAAAAGTTATAAAGATAGTGCAAGACAACAAAGGTGGCAACTGGAACAAGTGACCAATAGTAGTCAAACAAAAACTGCCACGCAGTACAATCTAAGCTTTTAGGGTTTGACTTCTTTTATTTCATTTTTTTAACGAGTTTGCTTAGTGCAAAGACATTGACCACTTCTACGCATTGAACTACGCTCACTGTGGCAGCATATCTTCTGCCTAAGTCAGAAACATCGAGCTTCTGCAAGTTTGACTAACTGACTCAATAGACGGAGCAGGGGTTACGAGACTGCTCGGGAAATTCCCTACCCAGTTAGTTAGCCGGAATGGTTTGATCCACACCGGGAAGGTCCCCTACTCTTTTCGATAAGTGCGGCGGGTTCTTTAACGTGCCCGGGGTATGACTCTTCCCAGACACAGGACCTCTATTCAACTCCTATATACGAGGGACGGCCCTAGCCGAAGCTAGGTACTCTTTTTAACTGGAATTCTTTAACTTGGATTCCAAATCATTAGCGTTTTACTAAATCTATTATATAGGTTGCCGAACAATCAGACAATAAATTGCTGTCGAACATGTTGCCTGATATATAAACGGTTCATTTCAGTGTTGTATGAGTACTAAGTTAATTCAACTGGATATAGGTTGTTAATCTTACATGGTCATTACAATACCAGTAGTATACAGTGAGTAACAGTATTGTTCTTGTTTGATGTTGATATAATATCTTAACTTATCTGTAGCTTAGATTATTGATGCAGTAACGTCATTCATTGAACAGCACTGACTGCATTGTGGATCACTTTCCTTAATATCCATATTTATCTAAAGATTTTGATATTTGTTTGAGAGACACTATGACTATCAATAACTTGTACATGTTATAATGTCCATGAACAATGTAATGATGCTATAATCTTTATTACTCGGAGATTTCTATATTAATATATGTTTAAAGAATATGATTGACCCGTAATAATGCTGAATTTTGTGGATAACTGGTTCTTCATTGAAAATATTAGCTATCATCTGTATATATCACACATATGCCTAAGAGCAATTCCTAATCATTATTACATACCGTATTATCGGTCATACATGATACCGATCAGAACATCATGAATGTTTTGATATGAACCAATTAAAGGGGCATTCCACTCCAGAAGGGAGTCTTGTTTTCCAATAAATAATGTGTCAATGAATACACAATCAGCCGAATTTTGTGGAATTCACCTTGGGATGAATTACGTGATGTGTGTTTTATAAAACAATAATGACACTCACTAAACCCATGCAGACCGTACCCATGCATTCCCTATACGCATAGACACTTAGTTTATCGTACATATTTACGTAATAAATGAGGTACGCTGAGCACACCGAGAAGGCAAATTTCTCTTAAGATAGCAAAGAATACAAGAACAATACGAAATTTCTTAGCGAACCTGAAATTAGTTTGGTAACCTTACCTAAAAGTTCTGCCGCAGAACTTTTAGGTAAGGTTACCAAACTAATTTCAAACTAATACAGTGTATTCAGCCATAGGATTTATTCAATTAGAGGGTACTTGGGGAGTTTAGTAGAAGACTGAATGCTTTTGAGGCATGCGGAGCAACTGGGTACTTTATCGTATAATGTGAAGTCGTATGCAGTTATCACTTCCTAAAATGAATATCTATCGGAAAATAACACTCCCGTGTGGAGTGGAATGCCCCTTTAAGTGTAGCGTTATACAAATGGATAAAGTATTCTTGGCTAGTGTTGACAAGGCTCGTAAATTGACATGTTTACAAGACAGAATTTGTGACTGCCCTTTTACTGTTTTGTAAAATTGAGGACAATTGTACAAAAATGATATGATATACCGTCATGTATAAGGGTGGGTACCAGTACAAAAAATTCAGGTACAGGTAAGGCCCAGGTCCAGAGGATCAGGTCCAGGTCCGGATCTGGACCTTATTGTCTGTGAAAACTTGAATGTTCAATACTTAAAACAATGGTCCATTTCGCTACCAAGTAATCTGTTTAGTGGAGTATCCGAATTCTACCGGCGTTTTAAAATCCTATCTTCATGTAAACAACAATACTGTCTCTATTAACTTAGACCACCATGTTTGACTGTAGAAACTTGGTAAAAATGACAATATAAATTCTTTCATCTACTTTGCTATTGTTATTTTCTTGGGTCGGTATAAGCCCGGTCCCCAAACACGATAACACCTGCCGGTATAATCTGTCAATTTTTTAATCGGTCCAAAATCCGGTCCACTGATTTTATTCAGGTCCGGTTTTTCAGGACCAGTCCAACAAGAAAAGAATGGTTTTGTACATGTACCCACCCATAGTCATGCCTCATCTATGACATTAGACAGGTTTATTTTCTTTCATCAATTGGAAAATACGCCAAACTGCTACCAGGAAGTTGTCAGTTATGGACATGCGATATGTGCAGAGAAAGTGTCGGTCTGGTTGTTGTCTCCAAGATATGGATTTCGAAACTGATGTTAAATTATGGTTGTAGTATAAAATCAACATGACACTTTTGTAGTTGGTTGTGGTGTTATGTCTTGGTTGAATCTGCTATGTAGTGATCTTCGCGTGGGTTCTCCTGAAATTTACTCGTAATTATATCAGATGATTGTGGTAAAGGTTTGATTACTTCAAAGATGCAAATGTGTAACTGCACCGTACCGTTTTGACTGCTTTTCCAATTGTAATTGTACTTATTGATCATTGCCTAATGTGTTGTACTGTTTCCAAAGAAATAAACCTCAAACTGTGCGGAAAACGTAATGGCCAATGACTGAGTCATTTGGACTTTTATCCAGTGCGGTAGTGTCACATTTTAACAACACTTTACAACATTGTAACAAGTCTTTGATGGATAAAGTACACTTGATCTAATACCACCCAAAGGGACGAGAACCAACACAAGATCTATCTAAAAATACGGAGATACCTATCGATTACACAAAAATGAATAAGATATGTGTACTTAGAAAGCCAACAAAGAGTCCATTGAAAACGATCAAAAGCTAGATGTTCTAAATCAGAAACCTATTAGTGGTCTTGGCAGGGAGAATGTATTCTATCGTAAGATGTCCTTCCAATGTGAAATATGCAGATGTGGCCTGCATTTTTCATTTGAGCTACAGATTCTTTTATACTTGGTTGTACGCCATGTCATATCTTGATGTGAGAAACACATCACTCAAATACCAAAAGAAAAAGAATTAAAAAACACATGTGGCGAGAAAGCTATTCCACTTAATTGTACATTGAACACAGGTAAATGCTAGATGTTTGTAGATTATAGGATCCTATTTGTGGTCTTGGTAGGGAGTACGGAGCAGCAATTAGTACATGTCAGCTCTGATAATGAATGTAAAGAAAATACAAAAGGTGCTTCAATCATGTACGCCTACACCTGTGGTCTCAGTGGGGCGTCGGGAGCAGCAATCATCCCACATGATTACCTGTCATGATATGATTAAATGTCAATAATACGTGTTAGTCACATATTGTTTAATATGCAATGGGAAAAACATGCGGGGGAAGACCATTGTAACTTAGTGGCACGGATCGTTATGGACCGTCCATAAGTTTTTAATGTTGACTAAGAAATTAACGAAGATATAACAATCATGTAACGTTTGTAGCAAGTACTTTAATGCATATTTACATGGCCTCTATTTGACCGTCTTTTTAGATTGTATTCGAATATTCCTCAGTGACCCAAGCATGAAAATTCCATATTATTTTAAGACCTTGACCTGACCGTATTCTTTAACTTTCTTGTTCGGTCACTAATGGATTCATGTATGTGTGATTTCACGATTGGACAATACTAAAAGTAGGCAATTAAAAGTAAGACATAAATTTTCCTTGCTTGGCTTCAAAACCGGACACCGTAAACGCGTTCTTTTGTTTCCTTTACTCATGAGACAATGGGAATACATCAGCAAGGTTTGTATCAGTTTCAGCCTTTCATTTAACCAAGCATATGGATACCCTGCAGGTTTAAACCGTTACAAGTCATTTCAAGTATTCCTAGATAATTAGTGTAAGAACAGAATGAAACACAATGAATTCTCCACATATACCCTGAAAGTGGCAAAATTCCAAAAGTTTTGCTATCAACACAGTGCATTCTTAAGGGTTATATTTTAAGTACATACGTTTGGCGAAGGATGTGACAACGTCTTGCTTGCGTAATACGTGATCGAGTTATTATTTCAGCTATGATATTAGCTGATCGAGTTATTTCTTCAGCTATGATATTAGCTGATCGAGTTATTTCTTCAGCTTTGAACACGATCAAAGGCTAGGTGTTCCTATATAAAAAAAGATGATTTGTGATCTTAGCAGGACGTACGGGGCAGCAATTACTACATGTCAGATCTGATGATGAAAATAAAAAGCACAAAAAGGGCTTCAATCATGGACAACAACACCTGTGTGTGGTCTTAATGGGGAGTCCGGATCAGCAAGCATTCAACATGATTGCCTTCATGACGTGATTATATACCAGTAACATGTTCCAGTTATAGACTTCTATGGAGATTATGCAGTGGTAAGAGCTCATGCAGGGGAAGGCTATTGTAACTAAGCGCCACAGACCCTTAAAGACAATTTATAAGGTTTACGTTTTACATCATGTTAGTATATGGACAAGGTAATTAACAATTATGGAATACAGACCTGTAGCAGTGATCATTCAAAGAACCAACTGGTCAGCAAGGACGTTGAAGGAGAGCGGTGGATTTCACTCGAAACATCCGAAGGTAGATATTTTTTTATGTAGTTGTAAATATTGCATTGCTTTAAATGGATGTCTAACACTCATATTTTACAGACCACCTTAATTATGACCCTCCCTTTAGATTCCATCTACAGAAGCCACCTGACCATGTTCCGTGTGTGGTCACTACGTGGACGCGTCTGACTGTGCGTATATGGACTAGACAAAGTAGGTAGTTAAACCTGCTAAACTTTTCTGGGCGAAAAGAACAAGAGGAAGAAGAAGATATGTTAAATGGGTGAATCTAAGACGGGTCATTGTAAGATTGCCCTGGTATCACTTACCAACATGGCAAGTACACTCATGGCTTCCATATTGGGGCCACTTTTACAACTATTTAACTAAATTTTTAGTTTCACTTCTGTAACAGCCATGGATACCTGGCTTGTGTCACTTCTACAAGTACAACCATTAACCTACAACACAACATATTTGCCCATTTTGGTACTTTCTCGTCATGTTGACCATCTCCGAAGGAAAAAGAAATTCTTGTTTATTTTCTGAAATCAGGTAAAAAATAATGCGCGCGTCATCCATAAAATTTACTGGCGATGGCCTAAATCGTAAGAACAGAATGAAATACTAGGATCGAATAGATACTTCTAAGGACATTTTTTTTAAAAACAATCAACACAGTGCATTTTTAGGGTAATACTTAATGTACATGGTTAGAGGCGTGACGCACGTCTTGCGGACGCAGTACGTAATCGAGTTATTTATTACGCTGTGATATTAGGAAATAATCAGTGTAGCAGCATTCTTTCCCTGATAATAGCAGTTGCATGGCGATATTTATATAATAAGAATAAATGAAGTTACTCTGCCCGGCCCCAGGTCACACGTATATGTACAACGTTCAACACAACACGTTGATATAGCTGTGCCCAATGTAGGATAAAGAAAAACCTTCGAATCATTCTTGACAGAGATAGAAGAAGGGCAGTTTGAAATTCCCCGAGCTCCACGCCCGAATTGGGGAGTTAATCGCATGTTTTTGTGTTTGTGAGTTTATCTTATCTTTTGTTGTTTTGTGAATCGTCTCTTTGGGGGAATTTACAGCGCTGGATTTGAACGTTAACGTACACTGTTGCGGTAAGTGAGATATTCGTATCTTGACATTGGTAACGTTCGTTTCCACAATATGAGTTTGGAAACTTTCCGGGCACATGTACACTGATGCCCCAGGTCTTTCTTTTTTTATCCATATAAGTATTGGGGTATGTAGCCTGTGTTCATTCACAGTTTATCTCAGTCACTAGTCTACTAGTAGCAAGACGGGAAGCAAACAGCAGACGATTGTTTGTGTTACAAAGAACGGTTTGTTGTCAGCGTGGGTGACGAAAAGGCTATGGAGTCTTCACGAAACTTTCTACAGATTTACTTGACTGAAAACTGTTAAGTCAATGGTAGTATAACTGCGATTTGGTGTTTATCTGAACGTTTCTAGTCAGGATGAGGGAACTTAATACAGGCGTTTTAATATCAAATAGGGTTCGAATAACACATTACAAACTCTCTACTGTACGTTCCCCACGTGGGGGCTGTTGGTATGGCCGTGAGGTCCATATTGCTAGCTTTTGGATGTGAGCATTTTCAATAATAGGGGTGAAATGGCGTGCTGAGGCATGATTCAAAATGGCACGTGTTCTGATTTCCGCCCAATTTAGATTGACAAAGACTGAAGATGTACTTGAAAGAAGGACACTTCAGGGCATATCCGTTGCCTTAGACGGACATTTTATTAATTTGTTTTATATTCTCTGTGATGATAAAAGTGTAATGTGAGGATGTAAAGTATAATTTCTTGAAACTCCAATCGCTGCCCCTCTCCCACGAATTTAATTTATTGGCTTGAAAACATACCGGAAGATTGATTAACTTGTCGTTGCAATGTGCAATCTTTATGGGCTCAAACTTAACAAGGTTTTAAGTCGTATATCTTACCGATTTGTAAAGCACTGAAAATATTTTGCATACCGGAGCTAGTTTTTGACTGACAGATGGGTTTTGAAAAGTATCCGATTAAAGTTCCGTGCCGTTACTAACGTTATCTTATGTATCGACACGATTCCAAAACTTTGCATAGAATCTATAACGTTATAAATCCTGCCGAGAAAAATGGAATTCAGGACTTTCAAGCATTCAAGCAATGTCATAGATGGTAACTGTTTAACAGTGACGACAGAAGTACCACAGAGTGGATTTCAAAATTTTGACATTGTGCATAAATGAAACAAGGTAAATTAGGAGGGGTAATTTCACTATCCGGTGTTTATGAGTGCTTATTGTATGGCATTTATTTGTTCATGAGAGAAACAGCACAGTATCGTGGAAAGGGGTATCTGAATCTGATGGTCACGTTTCCAGGGATCATCATTTTGTTCATGCCTACCTTACTGGCCTTTCTAAATCGCCTAGCGGCTCGCTTTGGGGGGGGGTTTTCGTCGCTATCGCTCCATTGGCGGGTGGAAAAATCGTGATTGATTGTTGGTTATAATATTACAACGTTTGTAAAACATTTTCAGATACACAATAAGTGTAATGATCGTATATGTCAGACATGACAATTTGTGCAAAATTATTTCCATTTTGGTTTGTAAAGTTTGTCGTATTTGTTATGCTTTATGCCAGTCAATAAAAGTTGCTGGTATTCCCACCAAGAAACATTTAGTGTGGAGTGATTATGGGTTCTTTCTGAATAACTATAACGGCCGAGAAGGTAGGCATAAATTCATTTTTGTGAAACAAAAATAAAAATTTAGGCCGGACGTGACGGCCGATATATTTTGATTTGGCCCAACGTTACAGGGGCCAAGCATCAAACCGAAGTTCTTTTCGAACAACCAATCAGCGCCCTTCAAACAAGCAGTGTTCAGAGATTCGAACGCTGAATCATTCTTGACAGAGATAGAAGAAGGGCAGTTTGAAATTCCCCGAGCTCCACGCCCGAATTGGGGAGTTAATCGCATGTTTTTGTGCCCTCCCACCCAGTCCCGAGTGAGTTTGGTTAGCTGATTATTGTGGATTATTTTGTATCATAATTTGTTTCTTTTTAATTCGAAAATTAATTCAAGTCAGGTTTTTGCCTGTTATGATATTTTTTAACCTCCTTGGGTTTATACATCATGAAATTAGCTCAATATCAGGTCATGCTCTTTACCCGTTATGTGACCTGGTTTATTTATCATAAAGATCTGCTGTGTGACCGTATGGCTCACAGTTAGTATTTGTTCATGGCTGATTGTTGACTCAATACTGCGAAGTTAATTTTAAAATGTGTCACCGTACAGACCATTTTTCTTCTTTTCTATTTACCGGTGCGAAAGTATGACTCACAGGTTATGTTTAGGCTGTGTGACCGTATGACTCACAGACCATTCTTTTATTCTATTTACCTATGCGAAAGTAGGACCCACATGTTATATTTCGGCTGTGTGGCTGTATGGCTCTCAGACCATTCTCTTGTTCTATTTACCTGTGCGAAAGTAGGACTCACATGTTATATATTGGCTGTGTGACCGTATGACTCACAGACCATTCTTTTATTCTATTATCCTATGCGAAAGTAGGACTCACATGTTATATTTCGGCTGTGTGGCTGAATGGCTCACAGACCATTCCCTTATTCTATTTACCTGTGCGAAAGTAGGACTCACATGTTATATATTGGCTGTGTGGCTGAATGGCTCACAGACCATTCTCTTATTCTATTTACCTGTCCGAAAGTAGGACTTACATGTATAATTTGGCTGTGTGGTCGTATGGCTCACAGACCATTCTCTTATTCTATTTACCTGTGCGAAAGTAGGACTCACATGTTATATATTGGCTGTGTGACCGTATGACTCACAGACCATTCTCTTATTCTATTTACCTGTGCAAAAGTAGGACTTACAGGTTATATTTCGGCTGTGTGGCTGAATGGCTCACAGACCATTCTCTTATTCTATTTACCTGTCCGAAAGTAGGACTTACATGTATAATTTGGCTGTGTGGTCGTATGACTCACAGACCATTCTCTTATTCTATTTACCTGTGCGAAAGTAGGACTTACATGTATAATTTGGCTGTGTGGTCGTATGGCTCACAGACCATTCTCTTATTCTATTTACCTGTCCGAAAGTAGGACTTACATGTATAATTTGGCTGTGTGGTCGTATGGCTCACAGACCATTCTCTTATTCTATTTACCTGTCCGAAAGTAGGACTTACATGTATAATTTGGCTGTGTGGTCGTATGGCTCACAGACCATTCTCTTATTCTATTTACCTGTCCGAAAGTAGGACTTACATGTATAATTTGGCTGTGTGGTCGTATGACTCACAGACCATTCTCTTATTCTATTTACCTGTCCGAAAGTAGGACTTACATGTATAATTTGGCTGTGTGGTCGTATGGCTCACAGACCATTCTCTTATTCTATTTACCTGTGCGAAAGTAGGACTCACATGTTATATATTGGCTGTGTGACCGTATGACTCACAGACCATTCTCTTATTCTATTTACCTGTGCAAAAGTAGGACTTACAGGTTATATTTCGGCTGTGTGGCTGAATGGCTCACAGACCATTCTCTTATTCTATTTACCTGTCCGAAAGTAGGACTTACATGTATAATTTGGCTGTGTGGTCGTATGGCTCACAGACCATTCTCTTATTCTATTTACCTGTCCGAAAGTAGGACTTACATGTATAATTTGCTGTGTGGTCGTATGGCTCACAGACCATTCTCTTATTCTATTTACCTGTGCGACCTGATAGGAGGGTTACCACGGGTTATTTTGGGTCAATGACTGTGTGACTCTTAGACCATTCTCTTAAACAGGAATCCCGTGTTCCCTGGGTAAAGTACCAAGGAAGTATTCCCTACTGTGACCATCCCAGTAGCTACAAGGGTGAATTGTACCCTATAAATACATAGATTTATTAGAAATCCCAGACTGTCTACAGGGTGGAAACAAAGGCAGGGACACATTAGGCTCGTTCTTATTGAAATGTAAAAAATGCTGTCGCCTGCCTTTATGACTTGATATGGAGCAAATTAGACAACATCACTGGTTCCTTCATTTTTCACAACCCCTATAATGTTTAAAAAATATGCACCACAACTTTCATGTTGCTTAACCGATTGGGAGATCATTATAGCCACTGGTGTGATTTCACTCCCTAAAAAGTTGGTGTCGCCTGAGAAGAAACGAAGAATTCAAGTAGTAAAAATGTAACAATTCAGTTCCCAGAAGGATTGTTCGGCAGGTGAAACCAGCTACCCATTTATCTGTGTAAATGTATAACTCACAGGTTATAATTGACTGATCGACCGTTTGACTCATAGACCATCCTCTTATATTATTTACCTGGGCCACCTGCTTGAAGGGTTAACTCAGGTTATTTATGGCTGTGCGACCGTATGACTCACAGTCCATTTTCTTATTTTTATTTACCTGTGAGAACGTATAACTCACATGTTATTTATGGCTGTGCGACCGTATGACTCACAGTCCATTTTCTTATTTTTATTTACCTGTGACCTGCTTGAAGGGTTAACACAGGTTATTTATGGCTGTGCGACCGTATGACTCACAGTCCATTTTCTTATTTTTATTTACCTGTGCGACCTGCTTGAAGGGTTAACACAGGTTATTTATGGCTGTGCGACCGTATGACTCACAGTCCATTTTCATAATTTTATTTACCTGTGCCACCTGCTTGAAGGGTTAACACAGGTTATTTATGGCTGTGCGACCGTATGACTCACAGTCCATTTTCTTATTTTTATTTACCTGTGAGAACGTATAACTCACAGGTTATTTATGGCTGTGCGACCGTATGACTCACAGACCATTTTCTTATTTTTATTTACCTGTGCCACCTGCTTGAAGGGTTAACACAGGTTATTTATGGCTGTGCGACCGTATGACTCACAGTCCATTTTCTTATTTTTATTTACCTGTGAGAACGTATAACTCACATGTTATTTATGGCTGTGCGACCGTATGACTCACAGACCATTTTCTTATTTTTATTTACCTGTGAGAACGTATAACTCACAGGTTATTTATGGCTGTGCGACCGTATAACTCACAGTCCATTTTCTTAATTTTATTTACCTGTGAGAACGTATAACTCACAGGTTATTTATGGCTGTGCGACCGTATGACTCACAGTCCATTTTCTTATTTTTATTTACCTGTGAGAACGTATAACTCACAGGTTATTTATGGCTGTGCGACCGTATGGCTCACAGACTATTTTCTTCTTTCATCTACCTGTGCCACCTGCCAGCTTTATCACAGGTTAATTTTGGCTGTGTGACCGTATGACTCACAGACCATTCTCTTATCTTTTTTACCTGTGTGACCAGGTAGGAGGGCTAGCATAGGTTATATTTGGCTGTGTGACTGTATGATACACGGGCCATTCTCTTATTCAATTATTTATTGATTGAGATTCTCAAAATAAAATCTGAGACAGTGAGAGGTATGGGCAACAGGGTAATCCTTGGCGTGGATACTGTAGGACTGTCGATTTGAGGGATGCTCAATTATGTGTTCTTGGACATGGAATGTTGACCTTGGTGTGTCACAGTTTGAGTTATGAGAGTCTACCGCTAAAACAGACTGGATTCCTGATGGTGAGTTACCTAAGGACGCCAGTGAGTGATAGTTCGTATATGGTCATCTGCATCTAAGTTTGTACTTTATACATATGAAGGATGATTTTATACCTTACATTGAGGTATACTATTTTAATGTTTCTTGCAGTGATCACATAGAATTTTACTATCTCACAATATATTCGATCACATACTATGTTGAATCATGACAGTAAATATTACACTTTCTCTATCGAAACATTCTTCATCAATTACTTGATTTATTTTCTCTCCTTGTTCGGAGTTCCATCGATACCGCCAGCCCTGAACGACGGAAGGAAGAACGCAAAGTGACAAGTAACGGACCTTCAGCCGTCATTGCCCACACTCCTTCTAGTACGACTTCAATTGTTCCCCCTACTACAACATACAACATTTATTCTACCGAGAACAACATCGGCGGGCAACACTAGCGTGCTAGGTAGGCTACCAGCAGGCCCATTGCCCAGCTCTACAAGTGGGGTGACTCGTGAAGGACGTGTAGGACCAGTCTGCTAGGTAGGTTACCAGCAGGCCTACTGCCCAGCTCAACAAGTGGGATGACTCGTGAAGGACATGTAGGACTGCTAGGTAGGTTACCAGCAGGCCTACTGCCCAGCTCTACAAATGGGGTGATTTGTGAAGGACATGTAGGACCAGCCTGCTAGGTAGGTTACCAGCAGGCCTACTGCCCAGCTCTACAAATGGGGTGATTTGTGAAGGACATGTAGGACCAGCCTGCTAGGTAGGTTACCAGCAGGCCTACTGCCCAGCTCTACAAATGGGGTGATTTGTGAAGGACATGTAGGACCAGCCTGCTAGGTAGGTTACCAGCAGGCCTACTGCCCAGCTCTACAAGAGGGATGACTCGTGAAGGACATGTAGGACTGCTGGGTAGGTTACCAGCAGGCCTACTGCCCAGCTCTACAAATGGGGTGATTTGTGAAGGACATGTAGGACCAGCCTGCTGGGAGTGTTACCAGCAGACATCTGTTAGGTTTCTTCTTTAAGGACGGTTACTATTACATTTGGTGTTTGCCCGTGGGATATTTTACGTCTTGCGCAAGTGCCATCGTTGTAACAGTTAGCACCGCGCTTCATTGGATAGCAGTAAGGAAGTTGAACATATGTTATCCCACTTATATTACTGATGTTTTTATGTTCGATAATAGCACATACGCATCTTATGAACGTGATCTTACAGTTTCCAGTGATAGGGATCAGGATGTGGGAGTACCACAGGCAGAAGAAAAACTCATCCAAAAACAACAACGACCTTACTACACTGATTAATATTGGGGTCACGTCTGTCCCTTGATAAATTGCAGGAGTGTAGGGTTACCATTCAAGAACTACTACATCTTTCATCAGCCTTGAAACAGATCCAATTGATAGGATTGCTAAAACATGTTTCTCCTGGTCATACTTTTCTATGACACTGTAGTACACTTAATTTTCTGATAGTATAGTGGTGAACGGCCATGTATTATCTGCATAAGTGTTGTTTATAAAGATATGTGTCATTATCCTTAACGTACTTGCTATATGGATAGTTACATATGCATATGTTCTAGATACAGTTGTCATAACCTAACTGAGAACGGAAGAAGATCTAAGAAACACGTTGTTACTTTACAGATCATATTAATAACCATCTCGCGGTATATTAAATGCCCAGAACCTGTGACATGTACACCTTTTGCTCCATAATAGACTCTTACGTAAGTTTTGTACATTCAGTTCCCTAGCATTTGTTCATATTTATACTTATGGTTATCCATTTGGTTAGCCTGTTGTTGACTCCTAGATAGTT
The DNA here is from genome assembly GCF_000003815.2 of Branchiostoma floridae. Classification (NCBI taxonomy): domain Eukaryota; kingdom Metazoa; phylum Chordata; class Leptocardii; order Amphioxiformes; family Branchiostomatidae; genus Branchiostoma; species Branchiostoma floridae. The sequence continues at coordinate 8,040,526 of NC_049989.1, read as the reverse complement.
GCTTTCAAAGCTAAAGAAATAACCTGGTAAGTTTAAAGTGTGGCAAGTGCCAACTTATATTATCTTCGCTGTTCCTTGTTTATGTAGCACATAGCTATTCATGTGCCAAGCTGTGATTTCTAGGCTTCGCTGTTGGACTCGTTAGCCCATATCGTTATTTCTTCTTTTGCCGGAGTAACCTTACCATTCTTGCTGCAAGTATATTCAACTTTGCACGAATGCTAATTTGTTGTAGGCGGGTGGAAAAATCGTGATTGATTGTTGGTTATAATATTACAACGTTTGTAAAACATTTTCAGATACACAATAAGTGTAATGATCGTATATGTCAGACATGACAATTTGTGCAAAATTATTTCCATTTTGGTTTGTAAAGTTTGTCGTATTTGTTATGCTTTATGCCAGTCAATAAAAGTTGCTGGTATTCCCACCAAGAAACATTTAGTGTGGAGTGATTATGGGTTCTTTCTGAATAACTATAACGGCCGAGAAGGTAGGCATAAATTCATTTTTGTGAAACAAAAAGATCAACCTTGCGGTAAATATTCCTCGCTTACGAAAGATCGTGCCGAATAAGGGTAACGCTAGTTCACCTTTATCCGCAGGGTTACCTATATTCGTTGTGTTTACCAACACGGTTTTAAGGAATATTTTAAGTTGTTATATGTTCAAAATATTGTAATTTGAAACTACCGTCCGTAGACCTGATATCGCTAAATACCTATTTCTGATCGTATATAGGTTATCCCACTGATAAAGGCGAACTAGCGTTATGCAAGTTATGCAAGTTCCCTTGGCCTACTTAGCTTTTGACCCATTATCTAAATAACGTACCAAGCGGAAGTAGGACAGGACGGCCTTAGATGTCCTTCGGATGTGAAATCATGATGCAGATGTGACCTGATTTTTCATTTGAGCTTCAGTGATCCAATCCTTCTGGGGTACTGCACATGTACTTCCACACATTTTTAAGATTAAAATATGGGTTAGTACTTTTTGAAGCCTTCTTTCTGTGTATTTTAACATGCTTTCCTATCGACAGCCATAACTTCGACGTCTGCCCTGTATGATTGGGGAAACTTGACACATCTGACAGTCTTGATTCCGTGATGATGTACATAGCTAAGAATATATACACATTAACTAGACTAAGTATTCTATCACTCAAATTATACACAGGATTCCAACTCTCAACTAAAGCTTCACGGTATCATACCTTCACCAAATATTCAAGGCTTATGTTAGCTATTCAGTGGGGTGATTCGCAAGTGCCAACATAATCTTCGTGTTAGCTTACGTATTCTTCCTGTAGAGGTTGGTTTCGGTTGGGGTGTACTAATAAGGTGACAAGGAAATTCATAAACCTTGCCTGAGTTATCATCTGCTAAGGTCTCCCAACCACTCACTGATATCCACCATTTGGGGTGACTCAATACCTTGCACGAAATCAACAATACCTCATACAGCTATGCTGCACAACCTCACATGACCAACCCGCGATACACATACCAACATTCTACCAAATGATTTCGAAAACACCCCTGTACGTATACCGTGCCATGCCGTAACCATGCAAGGATTCAGTGTGGAAGTACAGAGCGTCAACGCCATCGGTCTTATGCCATGGCTGCAATGACTCACTCGCTCACTGATTTTTCGTATCTAGCCCATTAGTCTAGTCTCTTGTCCTTTTGACCACAGGTTATCAACTACGATGTTCCTGCAAACATAGTAGAATTGGGTTCATTGATACATGATCAGAAATCGTCTAAGATTTCACTGACCAGGGTTCAACGGTGCAGTCCTGGGTCAAACCTGATGATGTGGAAAAAGTGGAAAAAAAGTTGTAAAAGTTTTTACATGTTTATTGGGTTCTTATCAACACAGCCAAGTGATTTTGTCTGGCGACATTCCGGTGACTTTTCTGCTACCGCCCTTACGGTTAATACTTCTTGTCCCGGAGGATGGTGGCAGAAAGGTTATCGAATCAAAACGTCTGCATGCAAAACACATTGGTAGTGTGGAGATAAGAAACCGGTGGGTTGTTGGCATCTATGCCATGGGCACGATATATTGACATGCGGAGCTAATCTCTTTTCTTCTAATGACTTTTACATCCCCAACTGTAAATTGCACCAGGGCAATGTTAGGAAAGTCGTCAAAATATCTCTTGTTAATCCGTGACCTCTCAATCTTGTGTCCGCTATGGGCTAGCATAGCCACTCGACTCAATATCCAATATGTGAAGTAGAAAAAGATTACAACTTAGTCCCATGGCAGTTTATTCGGTATATTTAACATTATGTGCGCCCCTGTATCTATATAGACATTGGATGAATGGTAAAGTTCATCTTTAATTAATATCTTAATTGCACAGTTAACGAGAAAATACGAAAAGCATTAAGGTTAAGCATTGGATTACGACGATTTCTATGTATATGTTTTGCTTGCAGACGTGATTTATCTGGAGTTGGCAATGGCGTTTCATAATTCAAATTCCAGTCACCACGGACCGCCCACAGGTGTTGATTGGGTTAACGTCGCTTACAAACGACGAGAGTTTTAGTAAACCCGAAATGTGATTTTGCTGTTATCGCGTTCGCGCCGTAGGCGGTCAGCCCATAAGGTTAGCCGGGGGAGACCCACAAATCCAATTTCCGGCGTAGCCTGTGTAATCGTCACTTGGGAAAGGGAACTCTTCTACCTAATGCATGGCTCTTAAAGCCCAACAATTCACAACTCAAGAAATATTTTCCAATACATGTACTAGGCTAGGGCACTGTATATATGCTGACATTGCAAACATTGGTTCAGACGATATGAATGTCTGGTAACACTTAATGTAGCCACATAGTGGCCATTGATGCATGCTACCATCAAAATTTTGAAATAACATAACAATCTTCAGTAACATAAAAAATCCTTCGTCGCTCGTAAATGTTGGCATCTGCACCAAATTTGGTACAAGATACAACCGACAATTTTGTTCCGCGATCAAAATAGTAGTAATTGGGTAGGAAGTAGTGCTTCACAATACTTGAAGAAGTCGCAAATATTCTTCTGATTTCCTGTATACGTCAGCAAGGCGGAAACTGGATGTGCTGAATGGAAGAGGAATGTGTTAGTTTTGAGATAGTACCAGTTGGTTTCCCGATTTAGTTTGCTTCTGGTACATGTGTATATGATAGTTCTCCAAATGCTCTCCAACTGCTGGCGCTGGCTGCAGTTAACCTGACCTCCGCTGGGCGTCATATCGGGAGCTTTCACTTTAAGCTCATTACCTGCATGTAATGCAGTAGCGTGGGAATGTGTGGAAGCTGTGGCTTTTCGGCGCTGTATCTCGAGAACGAATCGTGCGATCGCGATGATTTTTGGTACGTGGGTTGGGGGTGATGGCCTGACATTTAGGTTTAATTTTGGGCCTCCTGGCGTTTAAACTTAACATTGCAGGTTGCACTCTTTGTGTTTTGGGGGCATTTTCGACGCTGTATCTCCTGGACGAATGGCACGAAGGCCACGATTTTTGGTGTATGGGTGGGGGGTTGTTGTTTGCTGCTTAGGATTGATTTTGGGCCTTGTCGTGTTTGAAATTGACACGGCAGGTCGATTTATGTGTCCGGAAGGGGGTTTTCCGGCGTTGTATCTTCTGAACGGATGGTGCGGGTGCAATGGTATTTGGCACATGTGTTGGTGGTGGTTGAATAATTCTCAATTTTGATTTTGTCGCTCTTGGTGTTTGAACTTGACACTGCAGGTTACCTTTTGTGCGGGCACGGCGCGTGCGCTGTATCTCCAGAACGCAAGGTGCCATTGTGTTGGTATTTGGTACATGGGTTGGTGGTTGTGCCCTGATGGTCAAGTATGAATTTTTATCTCCTTGTGTTTGAACTTAACATTGTAGGCTGATGCTGTTTTTTTGGTTGGGGCATCCCCCCTAATATCTGCATGGTTGTGAAAACAGGTGATGGTTGGGGTTGAGTTGATTGATAGGTCTTTAAGTTTACTTGTGGAACCATTATCTGTTTTTGCAGTGGCCTGTGCCACCTTCAACGTATCAGGTTACTTTGTTACTGGCAACAGCGGTCAGATGATATACTACTATCTGTTGCTGTATTAGTTAAGTACAATTTGAGCTTGTTTCTTAGTCTTTGTGGTGTTTTGAGAGCTGTGTAGTACTGAGTTTAAAGTTCAATCAGCAGAAGATACAACTTTCTAAAGTGGAGGAGAAATGTATAGAGCTTGAGTGTAAGAGAAAGGTATGTGTATGATTTTTCCTGTGTTTTTTGTTGTTTCTTTGGGGATGCCATTTCCGTATTGTATGCAGGTAATTTGTTGTTTGGGGCTAGTCATATTCGCTTGACTTTTGGGCCAGCTTAATCTATAGTACGGGCTTTGTTCTGTTTTAAATTTGGTATCGTTTGTTGCATTTTGTCATTGATATAACACTCCAGAAATAAATCTTTAATGAATATCATTGGCACACTAAGGAGATTTAGCAGCTGCATTAGGTCAGTACATTGAAATAGGAAGATATCAGTACTGAATATATCATATGTGACAGAATAACTACATGGGCCACCTGAGACAAAAAAAAGGTAGGAAAAGTCGTCTCAACAACTTCAAGGTACTGTGGTTGGTTACATGCTTAACGTTTAAGAAATTCAAAATAAGTAATGTTCATCCATGCCCAAACTTACAAATTCCGAAAATGGAATTTCAGACTTTTGCATGTTGCACAACCAACACCGTGACGGTAAATAGCCCCAACCACGTACCACGGACGAAAAGGAAAAAAAAAATACACAATAGGTCTACAGACATCCAATACATTTCATGCAGGTCTGAGGTCTACGAACTCTTGTTTTCGCATGTTTTACACCTGCAGACAAACGTATTCGATAATTGTATGGGTATCCTACTACAAATTTGAAGCTGCTCAGACTGGATGAAAACTATGTCATTTCTCATAGGTAATAGGTCAAGAACTAGGGGTCAGAGGTCACTGAAAGCACGACCTCATGTGTCTGACGTTGGTTACCGCCTCTTACTTGTCGACTGAACTTCCAAAAGACCTTCAAAAGTGGCAACCATGGTCTATGCAAGACTTTAAGGGTATTCCGTGTTTCATTTTATGTTTGTTTATTAGTAAGATTAGAATTTTGCTCCTTTAATTGTGTGCAGAACTAATGCTGTAGTTCCTGTACTGTATTTTATACTGTGTGAAACGTAATGGTCTGTCCTACCTTCCTGTACGTATTTAGCGACTTCCTAGCAGCGCCCTTTCCCTTGTCGCGGTCATGCCTGGACGTGCGTTTCCGAATGTAACCCAAACTAGCCTACAATAGGTGTGCACGCTAAGTTGTCTCAACATCGACAGAACTCAACTGGTTTCAACTGGAACATCCGGGGCCTTGACCCTCGACCCCAACCTGATTACACTCTCCTCCCGCCCGTTTTAAGTACACATGTACAATGATGACGATTTTTTCTCCTTGAATGAATGACTGGTTTACGAATGACTGCTTTATTAGCGCAAAACAAGTGCGCAAATACATGTACATATCTTGCCATACACGGCTGAATTGGTGTATGATACATAAAACATTTGTTAAAAATACATTGACATTCGTTCAACAATGATACGATAAAAGGTAGTGCGCTGCTTTTGAATCTGTATGACATGTATCTAAACTGTGTGTAGTTGTCCTTTGTACGTAGTTCCCTGCCATGAACACTTTTCGGGGGTAACCAACCAGAGAATAGACACAGACTATGTAAATTTCAAACAAAGACTACGGCGTCTTGGGTACAGGGAAGTAAGGGACAGCTGTTATAAGGCTCTGTCGTAGCCAGCATAGTGTCTACCTAGAATTATTCTGCTCGCCCTCTTTTGTACAGATTCAATGCACTTAGACTGGAGAGTGGTGAGGCCTGGATGCCACACCGGACAAGCATACTCTAACAAGGCCTCACAAACCCACGTAAAACAAGATTTAAGCCATTGTCAGCAACTCCATGTTTCTTTAAGACTCGTACTAGGTAGAGCCTACGGTTGGCCTTACTGACTATAGAGTTAACATTAGCCGACCACTTGAGATCGGATTGCAAGATTACGCCTTAACGTCTAGCTAACTGAACTACTTCCAACTTTGATGGTCACTGACAACAGTAAATTTTACCATCACCTTCGTCTAGCCAGTTTCCTCCAGCCTTCACAGAGCAGTAATTAGACAAAATAAGTCTCAGGACTTGATGAGCAGTAAGTAGTAAAGCCATGACATGTATCTTATACCTAGAGGGATTTGCTGCAGCCTTATGAAAATAGATACAGCGACTTGTGTATATTTTGATGACCAATCTATAGCTTGATCTGAACATGTACAAACTACTTCACTTTTCAGTCTGGTGCTCTTGGGAAAATCCACTTACTTTTGATTGATGTGTTTGTACTTGATAAGACCAACTGGTGGCTTCCTCAATGTAATGTGCAATTACAAGGGCTCCATCATCCGTTGAACTTGAACAACATCAATCTTGTCATCGAGTCTTCATAGTGTCTAGTGACGTCATTGGCTCCGTCTCCCATCACTTGTTGCGGTAGGTGATTTATCTAAAAGTTGTGGCGGATACCAAAAAGTCAGCTAACCATCAACTTAAAGACTAAGCCCATACCTACTGTACAAACTAGAAGTTCACATCTGGCCCACTCTGCGGTATAGCAGATCCCTACCAGTAGAACACTATACAGACAAAACACCTTTATTCCACGTACGATCAGAGAGTGGAATAATCTCCCATCGGAGGTGGCACTCTCGACATCTCTTTCAACATTTAAGTCCAAAAGTTCAACCCCCCTCCCGACCTACGCAGCAGACCTCATGGGATTTAAAGGATGCAGAATCCTCAACATGATGAGGGCGGCAGCCTCAAACGAAAGAAGAAGAAGTTGTGAGTACCTTGACCTTCTGGTGTATCTTGGCGTAACAGAGTTAATTAAAGCATGTACGTTGTTGCTTTGCTCTTGACAGAATCAATCTATGTTAAACTCCATCTACCGGGTCTATTTTGGGCCCTCTTTTCACAGTGTCTGTACATGTGATCGTTCAGCACTAATCAATAGTTCTACGGAATGGTTTAAACAAGGAGGAGTACTAATAGGAGCTCTGTTTCCATGGTAACTAGTCATCACATTACATGGTGACAGCTCTTTAGTCAATGTCAATTTCAGCACGTATGCATCGGATTCTCCTAACGTATACATGGGCATCAAGCTTCCAAGGGCTAGGCAATTGGAACGGTTACTAAAAGCGCGATTTAGCCAATGTATATGTAACAGAGCCAGTCAGATTTAATTCACATCTTTCTACTTACATAGCTACTAAAGTTTAAATGTTTCCATGTAAAACATATTGACAGTAGGCGATGTGACTTTCCTGGATAAATAAATATAGATAAACTGAACTGAAACTTAACTGATTCTCACTTATAAGATGTCGTGAGGATCTAGGAAAAACACACTGATTCTTATTATTCATATACGATTTAGCCATAAATCGTCTTGATTCTTATCCCTATCATTTGGCCATATTCATAACAAACTCGATGCTTTTAACCAACCCGATAATTCGATGCAATCTTGATCCCAAAGAGAAGCTTTGGTACCAACACGCCGACAGCCTCTATCAATCATATAAGGACTTACAAACATGATACCAAACTTCATATGTATCATCGTCTGTTGAAGATGACTCATCTCCCAGATCCGGCACTTCATTCATAAGCTCATCATCTCGTAAATTGAATGAGTCAATCATAGAATCTGCCTCTATGATCTTCCAATGATAACCGTACTTGGTGCGCTTACTAGTCATAGATGTGAGTTATAGGGTGTAAAGATCAAGCTCTTGGGGAAACTATTAGCACGTATTAGCGTCAAGCTGCTCTTTATGTTTAATCAGCCTGTCGCCATGGATGTATCATGATAGCTACATGCGGTAATCCCTTGTGAATATTCGGCAATTCATAAGAAACAACAGCAACATTCTAGGAAAGGCTGAAGACTTGTCCCATACTGACATACGACGTAAGTGTCTAGTAGAGAAGACTGTTTCCCGATACTTGCAGTCATGTAACAGAAGTTGTTGCTCGCTGACATTTAAATTATTCATGTGTTCGTGAATACTATCTTCATATCATAAGGCGTGATTTTGTTAATGATCAAATTTAATATAATTTGGTTATTCGTAATCAATGTGAAATAAATAGATAAGAAAATTATGTACAGATTAAAGTTAAGATTCTAGCCCAAATGTTTGGCAGCACACCGCTAATCATAATGGTGCAAGATGGCGAGAGAAAACTGAACACTGGAAAAGGTTAATAAACACTGAAATTGAAGGGATCGGCTTATTTATTTGGGCGATTTCATGCTGCAAAATACTAGTCTCAGTGGGAGGTGGGCGCCGGGCAGACTACCTTTCGACTGCTTAAGCATTAATTGGTTGTATTTTGATTTGAAATTGATTGGTAATGCCAGCCTTGTATGCGCTTTAGCCCGTTTTTGTTGTTAGTATTTATGTTATTCTTATGTTGCAAAATGACGTTTATGTTCATGTCATTTTAAGTTATACGTTTCATTATAATCTCAATTTTGTTACTTTTGATCGTCATTGTATGTAATACAGAGCAGAAGACCTCCATAAGCTCATTGTGAGCTTCTTGTCCAATGCTCAAAAAACGAATGAGAATAAAATAAATAAATAATTGGTTGTAGGTTTACTGGTGATAAGTAATCATTTTGTTGATACATGCCTAATAGTGTTTTATGACAGCTTCTTCTTTAATTTACTCTAGTCACATATAATAAACAGGGAAACCTAAACACATGACGACTGGAACAATCGGCATTCAACTACTTCAGTCTTAGACTAACTTCAGTCTTAAACTAACTTGTTACAATGATGAATTAGGCTTCGGCACAAAGTAAAGCGTGTAAGGCGATTGATCAGTATTTCTAACTGTACGCTCTCATAATTCTCTATCCGTTGAGATTCTAAGTTAATCCATTGGTGCAAAGAGTACCACATCAATAATGCTCACATTATTCAGCGCTGTCTCAATGTGGATAGCCTGTTGACATCTACAGGTATCTCGAGATTTGACTAGCTTAGTTTCCTTTCATAAATATCAATAGCTAGGCGATGTTTAACACTCAAAAATTACATTTTATGACCCAACTTGACATATTCCATATAACATGTGCGCAATTTACGACGTGTTAATGGTACGCAGTTTTAATGGCAGCAGTTATTTGTGCTATTCCTAACTATATTCTACATTAATGAGAAGCATACATTTTGCACTATGCAACATATCTTTCTTGTATAAATCTCTTATAAATCTCTTATCTCTTATAAATATGATCAAATTGCTCATGATTTTACCTTCCTCTACAGTTCTTTTGTCTCATGTGCGTTCAAACGCTGGTGTAATGTTATTCGAAAGCTAAAACTTCCCTGGCCTCACGGACTAACAGTGTACATGTATTATTACCTTTGTCAAGGAGGTTATGTTTTCGGTTATGCCATGGTATGGGTCCGTATGTAGGTCAAGAGCATAACATGAGAAACTGTTGATGGATTTTCATGATATTTAGCAGCTAAGTAGCGGAAAGGTCAAGTTCAAAAATGGTTTACTTGGCATTTTCCGTCGGTACTGCAGCATGCGCAGGATCCGAATTTTTCTTGAGAAGCTGTTTACTGATCTTCATGAAATTAAGCAGGTGGGTAGTGGTCGGACGGAAGATATAGGACGGAAGGTCAAGTGTGTGTGTCTGTCAATAACATAACTCTCTGAGAAACAATAGCTCATTCTGCATGATATTTGGTGGATGGACAAGGGTCGCGAAAATCATGGTCAACTTTGATCATGGACCCCTAGCTGTGAGCTACGGTACAACAGCTTCAAAATTGGAGGTCAAACATTCTGCAAGTGGCAGGTTCATGATTTTTAGTAGTGGATGGTATTGGGGTAGGTAGTAAATGGTGGCGTTTGGGTGACATACGAATTCGTGTGGAGCTACAGTAAGCGTTTTCGTTTTGAGGTTTTAGAAATCAATGATTTTTGGTATGTAGAAAGCTTCAGTGGTGCTTTTCATAACCAGATATTGAATATACAAATCATGACCTAATCTGCATAATTAATAAAGAAAGTTTCATTTAATTGCATTTCATAATAGGATAGTGGCATATCTAACTGAAAATAGTGAAACGTCGATAGACAACAGTTAAGCATATGTATACCTAATTTGCATAATTGATGAGAAAATGCATTATAAAATAGTGGTAAATGATGTGAATTTCATTGTTGCGGCAATTGGAAACTAAATAAAGGTGAACATTATTATCAAATAAAAATCTTGCAAATCAGGGTCTCATTAACATAATCTACGATTAAATGATACAATAACTTTGCAATAGCTAAGATAAGACTTTCATAATTTGAACTACATGATAGCTAAGCTCAGAAATACTGCAGGTTACCGGATGTGACCTCGGCTGTCAGTCTTTACCTCCAGGCGTCTCCCTTGTGGACTCCGCTCAACACATGTTGTCAGGTGGTGACCTTCATGTTATGTAGAGATCATTGTACGCCGCAGAGGATGACAGGGGAAGAATCGCTAGACTTTACATATCTGTACTGCACTGTACAGCCAATACGAACAGGTTTGCGTTTTAGTGTCATTTATGTTAAAGAGAAAACATGTAGTGTATCTCGCTTTAATTCGATTAGATGTAATTTCTCTCGGTTAGTGTAAGTTATGGGTGAAATGTAGCACTCATGTCATGTGATCAATCGCTTTAATTCGATTAGATGTAATTTCTCTCGGTTAGTGTAAGTTATGGGTGAAATGCCATGTCATGTCATGCGATCAATTGCTTAGTGTGAGAATTGAAAAACATGAAATAAAAGTAGTAGTCATGGCAACGCCCATAGTCTCTGATCTGTGATAGTGTAGTCCTTGGGAATCTGTTTGTGTTTGATGCAAAGGCGCAAATTCTTAACTCTAGTAAAATTTATATTGTGTTTACTACTATATCTGAACTCAGTATGCGTCCCTCAGTATGCGTCTCAACGCAGGGTTGTCTTGGGTTTAAATATCGTGTAACAACCACGATTCAGACAATTGTAATTCTCGTGAGAATTGTTGATTCCGTAGGAAGTTGCCATGGAGAAAGTTTATTCCGTAGGAAGTTGCATGAGAAAGTTTATACATGTATAAGAATGAATTGCACCATTTTGATACACTTGTGATGAGATTATGACCTTGGCTCATAAATCTAACCCAATTACCTCACCAGTGATATTTGCCTTCAATGGAGTACGGAAACTAATTGTATTCTTCAGAATATTCCTTGTTTATTTAGCGAAGGTATGCGTTCGTGGAACTCTAGATCGGACATGAATTATTCACATTAGTCCCTTAGCCCTAGAAGAGAGAATTGTTCACAACTGAAGACCGATCATTTCCTGCACCTTCCTCCCTTGAGTAGGGGAGCAGCCGGATGTTAGACGATATTGCACCTTTAAGATGAACATATTTAAGTAACCTTTGGGGGTTGTCACTGGGAACTGTACCAAAAATATCTCAAGCTTCCTTTCACTGAATATCGGTTCATTGCACTGACGGAAACTTTAATGATTATCCGATGAAATATCTATAGTCGTATTCCTTAAGCTCTCTTTAAGCCCCTATTACAAATCAAGAATTTAGACATGTTGGCGAGATCCAATTTAGCAATTTCGGCCGGAGTATAACCGGCATTTTGGCGATTATGCGGGCCTCGAGCGATTTTTAGCATCTCGGCCGGCGTTTGCGGGGCACTTACTGCTGCGCTTTCACCGGCGAGACCTCGGCGACGATTTTTGAACTTTGTATGATGTTTTGGATTTGTCTATCGCAAAATTCCTGTTAATATATTTGCTTGGGGGTGCCTGTCCACCCCACGTTGTCCTACATATTTCCCAAAACTCCGAACGAAGTTGATCAAAGAAGTTGATCCAAATATCAATATGTTGCCGGATCAGTCCATCCTCAATTCGTCCATGTCCAAGAGATATTACCATCTCATAGGGGATATATAATTATTAGCGTTGGGTAGACGTCGCCCGAACCTAGTCCAATTTGTAAGGGGCAGATTTTAAGCGAAAAATACAGCCGATGCTTGGGCGATGTTGAAATTCGGCGACCTCTGACCGAACTACAAATTCGGCCGGCGTTCGCTTGAATTGCCAACCCCGCTTTATCAAGCTTTTATATTTTTAACCATAAGGCCATGTTGATTTGATTATATTGATGACATCCGAGCTCGCACCAATTTTCGGCCATTTTCAAAAAAAAAAGTCTTGGACCACACAGTAAATTGTGCAAAGCAGCTGTAAAATGAGCACATATATGCCGTAGATTGAAAAAAAAGTATCAGAAAATCGATAACTGATGCCATAGAATGCCAAAATAAATCTCAAAAGTCAAAGAATAAATTCAGGATAGGCCCCGTTCAGGTCCAGAGGATCATTTCCAGGTGGACGTGAACCTGGACCTGATTGTCTGTGGAAACTTGAGAACTGATAATACTCAAAACAATGCTAATTGGTCAATTTTGCTACAAAGGAATCTCTACAAAGGATCATTGGACTACCACTGGCATTTTAAAATCCCATCTTCATGTAATAAAGGCTAACTGTCTCTGTACCTTTGCCTGTAGAAACTTGGTACAAGTGACTATAACCTCTACTCACTTCGCTTTTGTTGTCTTTTTGGCCCGGTAAGACCCCAAACACCCGCCGACATAGTGTGTCCATTTTGCAATTGGCGAACCCCGTTCGTCTGATTTTTTTTCAGGTCTGTTTATTTCAGATTGGTCCAAGAAGAAAAAAAATGTTTTGCACCCGTATGATCTACTGGTCGCAACATCTAACTGTTGGTATACCATACTATGTGTTTGTAGTCCTATGTTCAACCTTCCTGGCCACTTTGATTACATACTGAAGCCAACTTTTGCCAAACTTTTTTTTATTCGCTCGCTCGCATCAATTTTGCAGTTCCCGGAGGATGTCATCCATATAATCAAATCAACATGGCCTAATGTTTATCTGTGAGAAATTCATATTGCTTATAATGTATAGTAAGTTAGTCTTTCATAGTCTTGTATCGTTCTGCTTTTAAGCAGAAGTGATACTGAAAGGGATATAGTTTCCCTCCAAGTCATTCCTGAAGAAAATCCAACTGTATTAAAGTGCATCACGTCACTCACACATTTCTGTAATCTGTGTATCATCTGGTAATTCCGCATTCATCTTTTGAATTTGTTGAATCAATGAGGTAGGGAATGTTCCTATGAGCCTCCGTACCCTTGCTTCACTTGTTTCTTTAGTTATTCCTAAATGTCTGCCTGTCAGTGGTCGAGCTTCTTGTTGACTATGATGGGTCCACCGTAGGGAGAGGAGACGCTGTTCCAGTTCTATTCACGTAACCCACGAACTCCAGGTACCAGCCTTCAGGTCTTATAACTTCGCTAGTATTGAGTACAGAAACCAATAGCTAGTGAAACTGTGATTTGATTGACTTCCAAGCTCTACACAATTTATGATGAACCTAAGGCCCACGCATGGGGCAATATGAAATGTCTCTGTCTGATCGTCAGGCGTGGGGAGAATATATAACTTCATCACGAAACCTCCAGGAAGCACCCAATGAATGTTAGGATTATATGAAAGCTTATTTCGCTGACGGGCAAACTTCTAGCCTTAGAAAATGGTACTTGAAAGACCTACTCATCTTAGACATCGTCTCTGATCAAAGTCTAAGTTTGTGCTTTGAACCGTGCTCTCTCGAACTCAATCCATTTCTGATGATCTCCCAGCACCCACTGTAAAGTGTGTAACGTAATGAGGTTTTTATCTCCAGTGAGTACAACGTGGTTGAGATGCGCTTCAGAATTATTGGTATTTACTCTATGCTTTTATCAGGTGATTTGAGGCTTGCAAATACCTGACAGCTAATATAATACCGCAGAGGAAGCCTATATAGAAATCTATGGGCAAACATATTGATTACCGTTTCCAAAATCATATTCAGTTGTTAAGTAATTGCTATTTGGCGAAAAATAGATTAGCTTAAGTGCTAGTTTGTTTGCCTTCTATTACATGCATATGCTAAATTCTTCAGCTTCCGATCCCTATATTTTCGTGGAGCTGAAGTCAATTGGGGATTCTGTCAAATGATATGGGTTTGGGCAGGTTGTCCATGATGAAACAAAATATTAGAATGGTTTATGGCCGAAATCATAGCTTCTGCCACATGCTAGAGTGTCATATAAATACGGATAATAGTATATCGTAATGGCAGCATCTTTGGCAAGGCGTTTAACATATAAGTTATCACTTGACGCATCAACTGCCTGCTGTACTGATAAGTTTTCCTAGTATTGTTGATAAATGAACCTATCATTGAATGAATGGATCAAGGAGTCAAAGGGGCTATTGTCCACATCCACGCACGGCGGATGCAGCCAGATGAAGCCAGTTTGAGACCGCTGAATGTAATTCTACCTGGATCGATTTTGCTTAAACAACCATGCCAACCCTGGCCTTTTCCCAAAAGTTCAACGGTCTTTTGGAAGGCATAGTCAAACCTAATTGATATCGTGGTTCTTTGATTTATCGCTTCATGTATATCTGATATGAAAAATATACGTTTGGTTCACAATATGAACAAATGTGCAACAGTTGAAGCAAGTACTTGCAATCTTAGTTTAATACTTTTATTTGGGTTGGACAAGTGCATTGATGTTTTCAAGTTCATTATTTGGCAATATACTGGCCTGATATGTTACTTTGTTGGATGTTTGGTCACCTACTCGATCATTATTTTCTGCAAAAATTTAAGAACCAATCAATCAAGTTGGTAGGATTCAGCTAATAATTCCACACCCGTCCCTGTGGCAATAATTACAGTGAGCACTCGTGGGGGAAAATTCTCAGTGGAACTTTGTTTCCTCTCTCACAACCTTTTTACAACACTGACGATCGTCCAGCAATTCGGTTTGGCGAGAGAAATCGTGTCCAAGACTTGTCTTTCTCTAATCAGGTTGAAACGTGTCTTACTTTCTCTTAAAACATGCCTTTCTTTCTCTCTTCAACATGGCTGCCTTTCTCTCTTTTTGTAGCATTAGATAGAATGACAATGCAGGTGTTGTTGGAAGCTAGGTGATCGTTGGCGTTGCGTAGGTGTTACGGGTAACGTTGGTTTGATGCGAAGCGATAAAATTATAAGTGGAGCCTTGCCCTAACCCTTGACCCACCTAAGTTTTTGAATATCTTACTACCGGCCACGAACTCTGTGCCTTGTTTGCAATGAGAACTAATGTGCGTGGGCATATAGACCTTATTCTTTGATAATCATCTGGTGTATTTTTGAAGGAAAGTTTCAATGCAGTAAGTCCTAGTGAAAACACAAGTCATACTGCACCTTAGCCTTGGAAAATATGTAGGTCCAGCGTGTGACCTTACAAAAGGCACATCTAACCTTTGCTAATGTTCACTTATCCACTTTGATGTGACCCTGTCACATGTACTCTTGCCATTAAAGGCCATTCAGGCCTGGCCTAATGGCTGGGAATCGGTTTCTAAATGTTTGTCGACAGTTTAGAATGCCAGGGAGCATCTTATCATCTAAAGGACGTCAGAATGATGGACTCTGTAGAGGTGTGATCTTTCAGCCCCAGGTCGTCGACCTGCAGTAAGTCAGCTCCGAGGACAGTCTTGAAGCTTTAGAAGATTACTGAACTACTGGCAATCTATAGAGGAGCAAAATGAAGAACTAGTGAAAACTCTGTGATATGGAAAAAAAACATATATAATTCCCTTTATCCTTAATTTCTTTAATTTCCTTTTCGATGAGATTGGCATTAGATATTTCACACTGAGTGTCACACATATGGCAAATTGCCTTTTTCAAAGACACATTGTCGCTATTTGTCCAAATACCACAAGACTGGGAGAATTCCTCACATGTTCACATTACGTATTGGCACTTTCTTTTTCACAGTCTCCGATGTGTGTTCACTGTTGTACTCTTTAAACATTTACGATAAATACATATAGATTTGGGACAATACATAAAGTTCGGAACCGCACATATGACAGTGCTTAATATGTGGGACCGGATATCGCAGATTCGTCTGCAATATACTGGTTGTGAACCAAGAACCCTAATTTCCAGTGTTAGGTAGCCTGTAATCTATGATTCACCTGGACGGTTCAGTTACTTCTGACACAGGCTTACACGTACGTACATACGGATCATGATCGGCACATGTTTTACAACATTATCAATAAACGCAATGTAACTAATACAATGCCATCATCTTACTGAAGTACAATGACTGATAATTAATAAGAAATCTAAGATCCGTTTACAGTTTGTCTACACACACGTCTTACACACATGTCTAAGTATTTCGTAGACTTTAGCCTACAGTATGCAAGAAATGTACGTTTCTATATGTTGATTCCCCCACAGAGAAACACAAAAAGTTCACGAGAGTCGGTACCTTCGATGATCCACTGATGCTACAAACATATATTCTACAAACATTTAAAGAATTTTCTTTGAATGTCCCTATACAGCACGTGATCATAAACATCATTCAATAATTACATTACTAATCATGTTACTCTCTCTTTGATATTTGTCTTTGTAATTAATCACGAAACCCCAGTTTAGGAGTTGGGTTGTCATATTCATTTTATAGAACACTGTCGTACTGTATAGAGGTGGGTGCTAGCAGTGACCAGTTTAAATTCATAACCAGCGCAGTTTTAGATATATAGGCTGCCAAACCTCTAGTGCTTGCTTCTAATGGAGACCATCAAATATTCACATCTAAACTACAACATTTATATGACAAGGCAAATTGTCGTGGGTAAAAGCTTTACTCCTGCAATGCTGAGATAAGATACGTTAAAAACAACATTTAGTATAGCTACAAATGGTGATACAGCAACTGTTGAACATGCTTGCTGACACTCGCTACGCTGACAACAAAAATCAATTACATTAGTTCAGGACTAGAATTAATCAATGATATTCCAACATTCAGATATACGCTTTTAGCAGTTGTATTTTTTTTTCAAAAAGTACTAAAAATATAGTACATATGACCCTCAGATGGTGTACTAATTAGATTACATACTACCGATCGCTCGCAGTATCATTTTCTCTCTTTGAAAGGAAAAAAAAAAGATATCTGGTGAACTAGGAAAATTGTGTGCTGTTGGCGGACAAAATTAGTCTTCAGTTCACATCAAATGCTTTCGTGAAATACATGTTAATTTCCAGCTGTGTGCTCAGGAAACCTATTTAAGGTTTATTCCTACCGTTTGGCTTATATCGTTAGGATTTTGCGGAGCTATTGATTGACCTCATGTAGAAAGTGAGGTTCGCCCGGTGAACAGTCATGGTTGACCGCCTCGAGTGTTGCCGGTGACGGTAACGGCCGCTGCAGCCTACTATCATTGGGAGACTCCTGTCCCAACCGACAGTGGACCTCCACTCTGTCAGGTTGGTCAGCCACTGCCGCTCTTTTGTATGTCACCTTCGGCACGTTGACGCCACGAGTTCTTCGTGGCATGAACGCATGCCGAAACC
The DNA here is from genome assembly GCF_000003815.2 of Branchiostoma floridae. NCBI lineage: Eukaryota > Metazoa > Chordata > Leptocardii > Amphioxiformes > Branchiostomatidae > Branchiostoma > Branchiostoma floridae. Next base: position 8,022,816 of record NC_049989.1, on the reverse strand, counting down.
CTTGGCGAAAGTTTCTGTTCAGTACAGCGTACACGATAGGGTTCATGCAGCTATTGGCGTGCGCTAACCAGTGTGCAATCGGGTAGATGTACTTGTACAGCACAGTCCTTCCTGGTTTTCCAAGTGGTGCGAGGTCATTCAGCAGATTGGCTATATACATGGGTAAGTGTAGGCAGGCGAAGAGGACAACGACGGCAACCATCATCTTAAACACGCGGGCCTTGTTGCCAAGTTTGTGGACCTGGTTACCTCTTTCGTGTCGGGCGTCGTTAGGTGATGGTGTGCGGTGGACAGTTCTGTTGTACAGGCGGACACCTGCACGGAGGTATAAACCAGAAATGGCAGAGAGTGGGATGAGGTAGCAGAAGACAAAGAGGGAAACGGAATACGCCTGCTTGCTCTCGACGTAGGACCACTTCTCGTGGCAGGTAGGATGTCCGTCAGCATCTTTGTACTCTGACATCATGGCACCAGGGATCATGATGACGCTAGCGGCTATCCAGATGGCTGCTATCACGATACAGGTCATCTTGTTGCTGATCTTGTCATCAGTTGGTCTCATAACGGCCAGGTACCTGAAGTAAAGTTGTCAACAAGAGTTTTATATGGAAGACCGTTCTAGTCTGTGGTGTCTAGAAATATGTGGCTGCACTTACAACAGTTGTGCAATATAAACAGCTGCTGCCGCGCCGCGTGCCTGCGAAGCTGATTTATCGCGCCGAAGGGCGATTATACCGGCTCTATAAATACAGATACAGATGTAAAAGTTTCGAACGAAAGTAATGGCAAATACGACATCCATAAAGAAAATATGATTAACACTATTTTCAACGCCCTTAATGGATCCTATGCGTCCTTAAGAAACATAGCTGATGATTGAATAAGAAAGGAAATTTCATTAACGTACCTGTCAACGGCAATAGCGACCAGAGTGAGCACCGAGGCAGTAACTGTCATCCCCATGATCATTGGGAGGATGGTACACATCGCTTCTCCAAACACCCAGCCTAAGGTGGGAAGAAACGGCTGACATGTAAGCAAATATAACATCAGCTGGCGTAGTTTAGGCGCAGTCGTGCGATGTTTTGTCGACCAATCGTACGATCTTTGTCGGACGATTTTCAGCGAAGCTCTGACGACTGTACGGCAAGGACCAGTGTTAATCTTAACTGTCACAAGCCTGTAGAATTTTGTACAGGACATGCACGACCGTGTGAAGAATGTCCTCACTTTTCTACAGCTAACCTATTGCATGACGAATAGAACGGTGCCCTTAATGGTGCTGGCTTCAGCCGATTTCATGTTCTTTCACTTAGCTTTTATGGTATTTTATTGGAGAAAATGTCGTTCAAAGCAATATTACTGCACTGGTTGTTTGGATTTTTTACATCAATTCGCAGCTATAAAATGGCAGAACTGTCTTCGATCTAGTGGACAACAAACGAGCATTCCGAAGGATCAGTTGAGTGGAAAATTTGAGCATCGTTCGTCTTCGAAGCGAAAGGAATAGGCTTCCAATCCGTTTATGGAATCACACCTCAGGTGTAATAGAGAGGCATGTGAGGTAAAGTAGATCTGGCAACTTAGTTAAAATGTCAAACACAATGCGCTATCCACAGTTTATAAGGAGACAGGTCCAAGGAAATGTCGAGGAGACCATTACCACTGCCATCTGGCATTAACGTTTGCACATGGCGAGCGCTTAAAAGTCCAAACACAACTAACAGCTTTAGACATCTTGTTAACGTCAAATTTAATACCACGGTTAAGCTGTATTAACAATATGAATATGCGTATTGACACTAAACTATTAATCAACCAGCATCAAGCCTTCATTGTACCAACGAGGAACCACCTTTGACTCGTTGCTTACGTCACACTTCTGGCAGGTGTGACGTGTTCTTAGCAACTGGGTCCTCAGTTATCCTGAAGAAGACTGGACGAAAATCTTTCTGTTTGAAAAAGTACATTTAAAACCAAAACAATGTTAAATTCATGTTAATCATACCTGCTTTCAAGTTGTCCACCAACGCCAATGGCATGCAGATCGCTCCCACCAGAAAGTCACTGACGGCCACGTTAGTTATGAAGAGGTTGGTGACGTTCCGCATGTTTTTGTTCTTGGCCACCACCAGACACACTAACGGATTTCCGATGACGTTTAATAGGATAACGGTGGCGTAACCAATGATGAGAAGGTACCGGACGTATAGTGGTTGTTTCCAAGCCTGCAAACTTGGATCTCCCGTGGAATTTTGGGAGAGGGTGGTGTTAAGATCCATGTTGGTGTCATTGGATTCACTGGTCAAGAAACCTTCTGTAAATTCCATTTGCACAGATGCTAATTGTCACGGTTTTATAGTTAATTTAATTTTACAAATTCGCTTTAAAACAGCTATTAAAATCCAATGTCAATGTAAAACCAAAATAACACATTTAGAGAAGTATATATCTCCTTTTGTTTATGTAAACAACTGATTAGAGTATGAAGATGCTCAATGTCAATGATGTAAACGTTATTGTTATGTTGGGATCAAGATAAATGTAAAATGTTATGCAAGAATTATTTGATAGATTATTTCTTTAACCTATAATCAATGTTTTTTCAATGAATCATATATTGATATTTTTTGGGTGATTCGGAAATGATAAGTTGTACATGTAGCAGCATCGACTAAGTATTTTTTTTCTTTATGCTATATTTATAAAAAATATCGAATTTCTCTTGTTTAGCCCTTCTCAAATATTAGCTGCACTTTATTCAAGCAATTCTCATTGGTAACTTATTACATATCTGTTGGTCCCTTTACATTTTTCTTGAATTATAGCCGTGACTTACTCAACGATGAGATGCTATTTTCACGTCAATTTTTCGCAGAGGAAACTGATTTGAGAACTATTTTTCAAAATTTACTAGAATTATCCTAGTGTTGTTTATTCATTGTTTTTTATGAAGTAGCTCCATGTGGCCATGGTGGGTCAGTGCGCTTTCGAGATATTTCCTGAAAAACAAAATGTCGACAGGATGACAATTAGTGTCAAACACATAATATTTCAATAGACTCGATGCTACAGACAAATTTGCACATATATTTAGAACTCCCATAATGCAAAAATAGGCAAATATATCAAGGACTGCTTCGCTATTAGAAAGGATTTTGAAGCTAATGATTAGCCTACTTCATTATGATACTATATGAATGAATGATGTTAGCCCTTATTGTTATGTTAACTAGGTTGTTAAGCTTTATCCTATACCTCCATTTTGTACTTTATGTAATAGTTGTTGCCATACTTTGTACCATGTATAATTGTCAAGCAAAAAAGTTCTTCTTCTTCTACAAAGTGGTGTTAAAATTGACTAGTGTATCTGTAGTATCGTAATATGTAGAAACCCCCTGCCTTCCAGGAGATAACGTCGTCTGCCAAATGTCACCGGTGTGTTCCTGGAAAAGCGTCTGGAGGATACCACAATGGCATAACTACTGTCAATCATGCAGGAAAAGTGAACTAAGTAGCATTCCCATTGCTTGGTAGTGTCAATTAATAGAAAAGATGAGATACGATGTATGAAGTATGTTTATTAGTGGCACTAGTGGTGCAAACTTTTAAACCATTCCGGAAAAATTACTACTAAAATTAAACTTCCCAAAGGTCCCTAACTTGTGGGGGCAACTGTACAGATGTTCCCGTCATTACAGAAATGTTGCCTGTTGTATAACGTTGTGTAAGGTCTTGACTTTGACTTTGACTTTGCCTTTATTCACATCCAGGGTCTGTGAGCGTCAATGATTAATTGTCATCGCCCACAAGCCCATAACCATACAGAAGGGGCGCACATGGCCTGCGGATTACAGCCAATTATTTCGTCCCCAATTAGTTGCGTAAGTTACTAATTAGCGTCTCGTGTGTAAAGAAACTCCCCAAAGCTCACCAGCTGCTTGGAGAACATCTGGACTGGGAGTCCGCAAACAATAGGAGTGGTGAAAAGATACTTCTTGTTCACCTGGTAATTTCAAAGAATAATCGAAACGTTACACTGAGCAGAAAATAGAATTCACTTTGTTTCAAAATGCACAGTGCTACAATTTTGAACACATGCTTATCTGCGTGCAGCATACATCCTCCTACGCACGGTCCCCAGCTGGCTAATCGCCTATGTGGGGACCCGGCTATCTGAAGGGCCATCCCGGTTACTAACCGCCCTGCTTATGAATATTAATGAGCTTACCCTTATATGGGGACCAGGCAATCAGCGCCCAATCAGGCGTTTGTGAGATTCCTTTTAAAAACTAAATGGCTATTCTCTGATTGGCTGACAGCTGGTTTGTGGCGACGCTCACAGTAACCGGAGGTGATCCTTCAGATAGCAGGGTCCCCACATAGGCGATCAACCTGTTGGGGACCGTGCGTAGGAGGATGGAAAGTCATAGAAGCTCATATAAAGTTGGTGATAAGAAGGGCATGAACAGTTTTGTAGAAAAATCCTCCGGATACATTTCCAAAGCGGTGGCGGCCGGCCAAGCTGTCTACGACAACAAAAAAGTGTACTAGTATATCGAGAAATGCACACAAAATGTAGACCATTCCTTCGATTTTTCTCAACATTTTGTTTGTTTTGTTGTCTTTTAAATCATATGCATTCTTTTTCACATCTACAACACAGGCCAGGGTAGTAATGTAACGCCCATGGACTTTGACATGTGATGTAATTATGTATTGACTAGACCATATGGGAGGCGGGATTTACATGTTATACCACGTTAGATAATTCCTAGGCCCTGATTGGTTGGGTAGTGAGAGTGCCATACCTAATTGGCTTTTAGACAACCTTTTGTTAACCAAAGTGAGCTCAGGGATTGTATGAAGTTATCTAGTCTCGGGTATGTGGACATGTAAGCTGGTCACTCTGTAGCGTATAAGGTTGTATGCTAGTTGACCTGAACTCTGTCTGTATCTTAGACCCACTACTTCTGTATTGTTACTCAACTAGCATTGGCTAATCGACACACTGTATCCTAAGCCCGTAACTGTAGACCTGCTGCAACTATATAGAAGCACCTTGTATTGTCTGATACTCGAGTATAGCACAGATTGAATAAACGTGGCTCACAAATAGTTATCGAACTGGTTTGACTCTGAGTTTCTGATAAGATGATATAGAAGCTATCGTCCCCAGACCCACCTATTCTTACAGTACGACAAGTTTGTCCTAGATTTACGTCGTGTTGTAATGCATAACAGAACGTCTTCAATCAGACATCATCCTACACACGGTCCCCAACGGCTAGTTAACTCAGCCTATTGTGACCCCAAGGAGTTTCGACACGACTGGGGTGCCTCTGCGTAGGAGAAGGAAATCAGGAAGTCTAAAACTTTGGGGAGGTGAATGAAGGTCCTACAAAGAGGTTCAACGTTATCGTCCTAGGGACTTGCTTGCTTTGGCAACAATGTCGGAGTACTCGAAATTTCTCCTGACTAGAGGGGTGCCTCACATGGGAGAGCCATACCTCAGGCACGTTAAAGAACCCGCCACACTTGCGATGGTGCGGTGTGAGTGGTTCAAAACCTACAGTACCTTGGCCGCACCTGGGGCAATTACTGTCGTATTGAGGTCAACTGAGTGGCGCCGAATGGCAGCTCGCTCCAGACACTTGCGACAGTTGTATTTAAGTCACCTGAGTGGCGCCGAATGGCAGTTCGCTCCATACCCTTGCGATTTAGCCCCGCCTATTGTAAGCTCCTCGCAATTCAGCCCCTGGCTGCAAAGAGAGAGTAGTCGGCCCACCCAATAACAATAACTATAACAATAACTCACACACAGTGGATTCAGGTAAAACCTACCTGCCCTGCAGAACGTAAAATGTGAGTCCTCGGTGAATTTACAATATGTCTATACAGATACCTTTTATGACCAATACATATTGATTGCAAATTAATATTAACAAGCTAGTAAAGTCTTAGACGCGTGCATGCATAGAGCACGACTCACTGGTAATGTTATCCCTCCCTTGTATTTGATTTGATAAATGATTTGGTTCATTTCGATTTTTGTTTTATTCTATTTTATTTCATCTTATTCGAATTTTGATTTCATTTAATTGTATTTTATTCTACAATGTTTTGACAATTCGGCTTTCTTGACTATATCTACTGTCAACGATCCAGTTTTTTCCATTAAGGCTGATATTAGCGTCTCTCTTCCTGTGTGCCTCTTGGGTGAAGATAGCTCTCTTTATAACGGACCGCAGGTATCTCAACTGAGACTTAAAGACTGCATGGTTTCTCCCTAGCACTTTCCTCTCAGTAAGGCCACACTGATTTAATTCTATGGATGACATCCTCGCGCCCATTGATTTTTGCCTGTTCTTAAAACAAATGGCCACACGTTACACAGTAGCACTGGATGCTGTTCAATAAGAATTTCATGCTTGCCAGAGAATCAGGGCACATGGTCAGGGGATGGGGCCACTGCGCCCTTGTTTCTTCTTTAAACAAAAATGACAATATAAATATGATTGAAATGGCGACGATAGTCTCTTACAGTCTTACTAGAGGTGAACATAAGACAATGCAAATAGGGAAAAAATTATCTGGATGTTTAGTCTTGTGGTTTAGCAATATTTTTTGCTGGATATTTCCGCGCCCACGTTAGTTTTGAGGGTGTCCAGATGATGTCATCCATAAAATTAAGGCTTACGTACATGATGCCACGTCCCTTGTAGGAAGAGCTGCAGTGTATCCACTATGATGACCTTGGTTTCGCAAGGTGCATGCCATGTGGATTGCTGGTAAGTGTGTCCTTGTAGCTCAGCAAATTGCTTTTTGATGGGTGTGCGTGTCCTTGTAACTGTTAATGCTGCTTTTTAGTGTGTCCTCGAAGTGTTTTAGATTGTTTCTAGTATTGTAAAGGCTTTTAGTTGTCACTGTGGCGACAGCGTGAGTTGCTTTCAGGATCGAGTGTACGACAACTGCCCTGTCTCACATGCTAATGAAAAAAAGATTTGGAGATGAACCAAATGTCCCACCCAACTCAGTAGTGACTTCAATTGTAATGATTCAATTAACATTATATACAGCACAGGGATCGCAATATTGTCAAGAGCCAGGTAAATGTAAAAGAACATAGCCGTTTTGAGGTTAGGCTGTTGATCTCTTGGGCAGGTTATGGTTCGAAGGCGGACTTCATCCTCCTCTTTCAACTACGTGTGTCTTTTTACCTCCCCAATTGCAACCGATTCTCATCTTTATACGTCGTGAAAAGTGCTCTCCCGAAAGACACAATACAACGTCAAGCGAGGAGGGTCAAGAATCGCTCTAGATATCCCTGTCCGCCATATAGCCTAACCTCTCATTACTGACGACACAATAGATACTTGAATATAAATCTTTCTGGGAACAACAAAACAAATCATCACAACTAGAACACTAATTGAAGGCCATATCATGTCTTTTAAAAGTGACCCTGAAAAATATGACCCCAGAAAATATCAATGGCAATGGAATGATGTGGGGAAATAAATACACTGTGAACTATCTATAAAATGTTGGACAAAGACATGTCTGATATCTAATAATTCATAGTTATTGGTTAAATACCCATCAGTTAAAGATCTTACCTAGTGTCATTGACTTCCCGGATGCCTAATCTTCATCGACTTTTAAGTAGAAAAAATATCGTCGTCGAAAATTTGTTAGCCCACCAATGCCAAGAAGATCCAAGAAGGGACTATCTGTTAGTTTAACATCAATAAGTCAATAATGTTAACGTCATAGAGGGTTTTAGGGTATTATAATCAATACCACTGACGGTTTGAATCCTGTCTTTAAGAGTGATAAGATACATCTTTCTGAATTATCCATGACCAGCGGGATATAAATGAAGGATTGAGAATCAGGACCACACACACGCTGTCATGATCAGTCCATGATACAGAATCAACGGTTGGCGCCGCCTTGATGATATCAACTAGCTGTCTCTTCCATCAAAGACAGACCGCATTTTATGTTGCCTTAAAAGTCATCATGGTCATCATTATCTTCGCTGCATATCTAATAATTTGCTTGCATGGATAAAAGTAGTAAGACAGGTCGTTATTGTTCTGCACTGACCCTTGTTAGCTGCTAGACATTGTATCTACCGACCATCTCTGCACAATCTCTACGATCCGCCTCCAATTTAACGCTTGGTCACTGTTTTTTCTCATTCCCTGCTTGGTTTAAGCCTCTGCATCTTCCCATCTGACCCCAACCATTGCAATCATTGTATTGGTGTAAAAACATTCTGTTGAGCAGTCCATTCTCCGACTTCTTTCTCTTACATTCGAATTGCTATTTAGTCAGGGTATATGCTAAAGTAGCATGGTGATTTGTTTTACAGACGTTACCCGAAAATGCCAAAGACATGGTTTTACATGGCAAACATTGGACTCATCTACGAGGGTGCTTCAAAAAGTAATGTCACTAGTTTTATAACAGGCTCATTTTTTTCTCGAATGAGATGAAATTTGGCACAAAGGTAAAGGCATATCTCCTCTTGAGATTAGAATATCTCAATTTGTTGTTAAAATTTTTATGAGCAACTGAGTTGATTTTAAGATAACCATACCCCTGGAAGTTTGTCAGAAGATTAGTTCCTTTAGATTTGACCCTCTTATAACTACTGTAGGAAGCCGAAATTTAACCTGTATAAT
>NC_049989.1:7991623-8009123 GCF_000003815.2 Branchiostoma floridae | reverse complement strand
CCAAATCTGAGACGGAGGGTAATGCTTCAGCGAGCCGAATTCCTACATACATGGGAAGCGGCACGTCTTCGCTGAACTTAAATATCCAAGTTCATGCATCATACTGAAAGTGATACAATGTTTCCGTGTTCAGGTCTTCTTCTTCCATTAGTGTTTCTATCTCTATTCAGAAAACAAACTGTCCTGAAACGTGAGCTTACATCTTCATAGGAAAATAGATGTGCATTTTTAAGCACACAAATGAAAAGTGAACATGCAACAAACGTAAAAACTTACCAGGCAGGGCTTTTCGGCAGTCACTAGCGCATGTAGCGTAATATTTCCACGTTCTCCCCGCACATGAAACTTAGATTTTGTAATAAGGACGCTCAGCGGGTTTGATATACGGAGCGCGACCTACATTATAAGCAGACCATGAATTCCCAATTTCAATGTAACAACGATGAAATTGAATGTTCCGGGCAAATTACCCGGGTTATATGCAGCACCGGACAGTATATCACAGAAGCAAGTATTTCCAGTGTCACAGAACATGTGTCCACTGCATCGATTTTAACTGAAATGCGTCTCTGTTGTGCATAGAAATGATCCAGAAGTGCACGATACGGCTCTTCATGTTTAAATTCTCCTAATGAGATGGGGGTTACAAAAGATCACAAGAGAGCAGCACTTAACAAGCCCCATGAGAGGCACTGGACCAATTTAAGGCAAGAAAGCGAAGAACGCTAAGATGCCTTTATTACAGGAACGTGAGACTAGTAATCAATGATACACATCAAAGTCCAGTCAATTCTGTATCATATGAACAAAATGTTGAAACATATTGCTTTTTCAAAAAAAAAAGATATTGAGGACTAATTGTGGTACGACATGATTATTTGATGTTATGGCGTTCATCTGCAATTTGACTCCCTTTGCAAAGCGATAGAATTGCGAGAAAGCTACTTAGGAACAACGTTTATATAACACGTTTGTCATCATTGCCGTCTGAAATAAAAGAGCAACCGTCGTCTTTTCAACGTGACTTTCACGACAGTCACACTTTGTATATCAAAGCTATGACGCACGCAGATCCAAGCATTTTCGTGATTGGTGCAAATCTGAAAACATCAACGTATTTTGTCTATCGCTATCTGTTGATGTCTTTGAGCGAACAAAGTGTGTAAGAAAATGTTTTATTACAAAACGGGAACGTGCTCCAAAACCAAAGATTTCGCAAGAAACGCTAAAAGAAAATAATAATCTTTGCTTATCGATTCAGGCAAGACTATTGTCTGTAATGCATTTTTCGCCTCATACGCTATGGGAACTAATACACTTTATAAGGTGGGCTATTGATCACATTACAAAATTAGCTGTCCACAAGGCCAATGTCATTAAGATGCAGCTACAAATCATTATACGAAAACTACAGGACAATATGGACAATATAAGAGCCTTTTGCAGTTAACATTTCATGACCGATAGAAATTTTCTTTATATTCCTTCCCTTTATTCAACGCTGCGCTTACAACGTACGTATTTGTTCAATGTCAATTATGTTGCAGTTCAAAATGTCAACTAATGAATATATCTAATCAAAGTTCCACCTCCATACCATTGACCAGATGTTAACATGTCGGTGAAAACCTTTCAATTGGTTATCTCAAGATGCCCCTGTTGAATACTCCTGTCATCTCAAAATAACTGCAAGAAGAATGAAGACTAAGAAGCAAGCACAAAGAGCACGTACCTAATAGAGATGATGTGGTGGATTCTCTGGGTGCTGCAAGCCTTGCTCTGCTAGCCTTCAGCAGGTGGTCCAACAATGGCAACGTCAGGCCGGTCAGGAAGCGGGAACTCGCAACTGTGCGAAACAGAAAGTGCGCATGCGAACCGTCATCTTATTTGCATTTGTAGAAGCCAAGCTATTTCATGTGAGCATACTGATGCCTTTCACTGAACAAACCTTTGAAAGGAGAGGAAAGCTTTTAGCTGATAAAACGTGTCAGGGGACGCCCGGGTCTTTCAGGATCCTACAGAATATTGGCCGATTGTGTTTGTCGTTTTTGTCAGAGTTCCTGTAGGGACATAAATATTCTTCATACTTCCACTATCACATAATTTGATATGATGTTTCTTAGAAATGGTGGTATCTTTTATTCTAATCTTTTTTGATTTAGTTACACCGGGAAGGCAAGATTGGTTGGATTACCTCTGTTCACAGCTGTTTCTCTATGTAGTTTGGCACGTCGTCTGGTTTTTTCTTCACGGTTGCTCTTTCTAATATTAAAAAGAATATTTGACGAAATGTGGAACAGGTTATCAATTTTGCTAGGCTGGCTAATTTTTTTCATTAAAACCATGGTTATGATTGATGTACAGGAACCCCTTCGTCGTCACAAAATAATATTCCTTCCTGATATGGGTCAATGTTTGGAGGTAGCGTGCCATTGGGGAACTGATAACAATATTTCCTCCCCATCCATTCGTCATTTGTCATGCTAACAACCAATATATTTAATAATTTGTCATGCTAGATTTAATTAACAACAGATGTTTCCAAAGTTTCCATAGCCCATTGAATTTTTATCAAGGTCCCCTTCTGTAAGATCCCTACGTGCCATCAATCTTTTCTATTCTTGATAGCTGTAAGTTTGTAGGGCGACGTATACATATGTATTATTCTGCTATCATATTCCAGACCTTGTACACACAAATGCATCAATCGGGGAGACGTACGCGTTTGGTAATTTCATTTCGCGTGGAACAAAATATGTTTTTCAAAGCAAATGTTGGCTTCTTGTGTAGAAATGCCGTTTCTAATACTGGAACTGAAGTGGGCGTTGCGTCCGTGAGCACGTACGTCAGAATCTGATGGATATCCCTCGTCATTTCTCGGAAAGGAAATATTGGGTTACCATCAAGTTAGAGAAATAATCTCCTCTGATGCGAAGATAAAGAACAAGGCCACACTTGTCTCAGTGGCAGATGAAAAGGGAGTCTCGGAAACAAGGACGGTGAAAGATTGGATCAACTGCGGTCTGATATAGGATGGACGCAGCAAACCTTGAAACTTGTAATTCATTTACCAATATACGGCAGACGGTCTGAATCAAGTGCTGCGTGCGCTAACTTACAAAATTGAAAATAACTTGGGAATTCATAATAATTCATGATTTGAAACTAAACCGACGACACGAGCATCGACTCAAATTAACTGTAATATTCTATATGGAGAAAAAAGAAATCGTTACCCGCAATTACAAGCGTTACAATGACCTCTGGCCTCCTCCCAGCTCGGTGCTCCCGCCGCACTAATCTAGCTTGCGTTCAAGCTGCAGACCATTGCGTGTAAGACCAACTACTACAGGCTCTCGTTCTTCCCTCGGACCATGAAAGAGTGGAATGAACTTGAGCCTAGTGTGGCGGAGGCGGAGTCCGTCTTCCAGTTCAAAACTGAGCTGGTACGGGCTTCGCTGCACTGAGCTGTCCCTCCAGCCCCCCCCCCCCCCCGTCCGTTGTACACATGTAAATATGTGTGCTATAACATCACAACATTACACTTCTTCTGTCTTAAAACACGCCCTGTCTTAACACATGTCACACTTCCCCGTTCCTACCCTTTCTTTACACATGCACTAATATTGGTCATTGCGCATCTGCTAATAATCCACATTGTGGGCTAAGCAGCACCGAAGATGAAGATGATGATGATGATGATGATGATGATGATGAAGCAATCAATCAAAGTAAAGTTAATTCCTCAAGGATAAAAGTATTTACATCAATATTTAATATTGTTATGATACGTTAAAAACAAACAGACGTTACAACCCATTATTCAAAATGCAAGGAATTATACTCCCTTTACAGTAATATATAATATTATTGAATGTTTTATTGAAGAGGTATGTTAGGCTCCTAATAATAGGAATTCCTGCCACGTGTACATTGGCCATGTTAAGCGATAATCACTGGACGTAATTGCGATCGATGTGGTTTTAAACAAGCGTGAAGACCTACTCACCGTCTCAGGTACCAATGATACTGCGATTCATACCGGCCTTAAGGTACGTGGAAATCTGAAAGCCATTAAGGTAGCACATTACAACCAGGCTATATGTGCACTCAAGTTCACAATCTCCCTGCTCCAGGGAGCGTGTAATATGTGCCCAGTACGTTTAAGATAAACCAAAAATATTAGTTAAAAGTTAAAAAAAGTTACCAGTTTAGTTTGTTGCTTACCATATCAGATGAAATAAAAATGTATTGCTTAATATGTAGGTGTTGACAAGTTGTTCTTTGAAATAGATTCTCTATTAAACACTGATTATAGAGTGATAGGGCACACATCTAGTCTTACTGAAGTTCTTACAAACACACCCACTAGTACAAACACACACACACACACACACACACAGACACACACACACACACAGACACACACACACACACACACACACACACACACACAGTATTACACACAGTTTACAGTTAGATTTACAGCAAGCTAACATCAAAACACTGTGATATAAGCCACTAGACAACATACAATCATATTTAATTGACAATAAGTGCTATAATTATACGATTATATAATATAGTGTTGTTGTATCTTTATCCCAAATTATCATGAATATCTGATAAATACTCACTGAGCTAAGCTTCTTGCTCAATTAGGCAATCTATATTTCTGCTCATTTGGAAACCTTGTTAGCCTATGGCAATATACATGCATGTGCAGTGCACATCAAAGTGACAGCAAGCTTATGGACTTCAAAGTCTAGGCGCCTTTGCCTTGTTATCGAAGGCGCCTTGCAGATTACTAGCAAACCGTACACTAACTTAATAAAGTACCTAAGTAAGCTTTCGAAAGTTCTCCGGAAGCAATATAACTTTCTGAGTGAACATTGGAAGAAAGGTGTGCATGAAAATTGAATATTTTGTTGAGCTGAGTTGTGTTATTTGAATCTAAAATTTATATCCCAAGACAGAAATGTTTTGTTGAAGACGTCTTGATCATATTCAGAAAACCTAATGCAGTCTTTTGGTTCAATTTCGTAATTTTAACACTGTTACATGTATATATAGATAAGTCACAAATAAGCTATAAAGATATCTCAAGCTATGTTCGGATGATGATTATTATACAATATCATAAAAATAGTAGGTTTTAGTGATAACATATCAACGCGTATGATATGTCGAACATTGACGCCCCTATGATGTATATTCGACTATATGGGCCGATTTGAGGACGTTCAACTTCAAAAGAAGCTCTAACTCTGGGACTCTAGATGATATATGTGCCATTAGTTGGTTGCCTTTGCGTATACTTCTCTACGAATGCCTGCGGCAGTCATACGGTCACATAGGCATGTCATTGCTACATGGGCACGGTCTGGTTTATCAGATATTCCGTGCAGCGTCAGATCATATATCCCTGACCCTCGTGGCTTAGGGATGTCACCACATTCTTCACATGCCCACGGAGTACGTGTAACAGATGGTCTTTGCGTTCCGGGAAAAGGCATGATTCATGTAGTGTCACGCGGACATGTATTTTCCAATGATTTCCAATATTTGTTGTGTGAGTGCAGCTGTAAATATCTCTCAAGGTTTCCGGTTGAAAAAGATTCGTCATGTCAAAACACATTATCCCAATCGGTACCTTAAGACCGTATTAAAAAGGACAACTGCAAATTTAAAGGGGTCCACTAATCAAGTGTTAGTAACCCCTTCGTATGTCTAATATATAAAGGTGTTTAAGACATAATATGAGTTCACGTTGCCAACTTTCTACTATTATTTGCAAGCACACAAAAATCCGTAGTCAGTTTGCGTATTCCCATCTTCTCTCGCAGTGATCATGATTGCCCTACCAATGCAATGTGCTAATGCTTTCTTTAAAATGATTTCACGTCCAAGGTACCGAGAAACTGAAGCTCAGTTGCTATTTTCGGGAACGTCTCTAGGTAATTGAAGCAAATGGCGAAGGCTTTATTCGCTATGTACGCCGTGAAGATGATTATATATCGATATTCGCTCACACAGCCTGTTAATGCCTAATTGTAAGAGCTTTTTGGCAAATTTACACGATGTAAGGACGGTATGCTGTGGCAGCTGTGCATTAATGGTAGTGATTTGAAGCCCTGCCCTGAAATCATACGGAAACATTTGAAGTGCGTAGTGCTTTTACAAGAAACGATTAACCAAGGCTGTTATCCCATCTAAGACGACGCAAAGCCTACACGTACATGAACCATCGATGAAATAATGCAAATAAGTGACTCTGGTAAGCTGACAAGTACTCTTCAGCATTGGTGCAATGCAGCGACACTAAGTCCAGCACATTATCCTAATCTCCAAGCAGCTACGGCAGCATGAGATAGTATCAAAAGCTGCCAGAGAAGTGAAACCAGTATAGGAGTGTGTTTGGCTACCGGGGATCTGCCGTAACTGAAACAGAGAGGATCATTTCTATTCAACAATGGTGTTGCTGCCCCTCCCTGTGGCCTACATGGCAAATGTACACCTCTTGGCTGACTTCTTGGCCTTGTCCGCAACGTTGATCTCTGTCGGACAGAACTGACGTTTTCACTTTTGTGGGCATAATCTCTAATCAGCTATCTTTATGAGACTTTATTAAGAAAATCCATTAAGCGAATCAACCTTCACCTAAAATAAACATTCAGGCGATTCTCTGATTGGTTAGCCCCCCTTCCACTAGACGGCGATCGCGCTGCGCTCTCGCTGCAACCTACATAGGATATGTGTAACCTTCACTTTCACACAATATAAAAGTATATCATACAAAACGTAAAAGTTTGACTGAAGAGACAACAAAGTACAGAAGTAGTAAAAAAATTCGTTTCTTTTCTATACAATTCGTTGAGCAATATGTCAAATTTTAGGTCGCAGAGAGAGCTCTAGCGCGGCGAGAGTAAAGGGGGTGTAGGAGGTCACGCCAGCAGAAGTGGAAACCTCAGTCCGGTTTAGAGAAACCTCCCAAGGGCACGTGTACGTATATTGCATACAGGCTCTGGGTAAAAGACTGGTTTAGCACTGATAGCCGTTATGTGATACGTGTGGACACTGGCTCTAGGGCCTCTGTTCTAGGTAATCACAGTATTCAACAGTCGTCCTGTAAGACTGAATGTGCTCATTTGAGGGGATACAGCTAAGCAGGAGGCTAGTATATAGCTGTATCTAAGGGAACAATGGAAACATTTTATATTCGATCGTTGTATGAATGCCGAATACCATCTAATTCTAGATGTTAATAGCGTTTTCAAAGCTATTTGGGGAAAACCTATCATACAAAACTGTAATTACACGGCGCCGACCTGTGTTGATGCCCGTAACATATGTAAGGGTCTACCCTGAAGTCCCATTCTAATCGAAAAACACACGCAAATAAACTGACATTGAAGGATCACCCTTTGCACTCAATAACCAGAGCTGTGTACTTGAATAATTCAGTTGGTTTATCCTTCCGTGCTATCCTGATGTATGAGTCACATTGTTGTCACATGTGCGCGCTTGAGCGGTCAAGACCTCGATTTTGACAGGATAAGATATTGAAAATCTGTTTTTACCTTGAGATACTGGTGCCGCCGCTTTTCAGAACCTCATCTCAGCCATGATCACGTCGATATGTTGAAGCATGGAAAAACAAGGACATTTGGAGGATACGTTTGGAGAGGGCACATCGTTGTGTTCTCATCTACTCATGGCCATGTAGGGCGGTATCTCACTGCACTTGTGGCACCGGTGCGGCACTGTGGGGTTCAAAAGATTACTCAACGAATTTTAGGACGAATTCTCTTATGTTTTGTGTATTTTGTTGTCTTCTAAGTCATACTTTTAAGTATTACACAATATCTAAATTATAAAAAATGGCAAAAATAACACAACAGTGTCGTAATGAACTAGCCCCGCAGTGTCGCACCAGTGCCCAAAGTGAAGTGAGATACCACCTATAGCATAATAGAGGTCTGATGGCTAAGAGGATTAACGTTACAGAAACACATACTTTACAGGCCATTGGGTTTGTAACTGTCTCCAGACAATCGTTACATACAAGGATAGCGAAGATTGGAAGAGGATAGAGCAAGAAGGCGAGGCAGTAGACTGTAGCCTGACGTGATAATCGATAACTGTGAAACATATGTTCTTAATAAGACGCTTAAACAGTTGAACTGGATTACAAGTTAGTGCCAGTGATCGTATGAAGAAAGGCGGGGCATCACATCAGACCTTTGCCTAACGAGCTGTGCGTAATCTTTGATCTGGAACTACTGTATGAAGATTATAGTATGGATCGTAGAAGGCAGTTAGAAAAAACACTGTAGAGCTGGGAAGTAGATCGTATCCTAACATGAGTGCGCGCAATTATTGAGATGCATGATGCATAATATTAAAAGTACTGCACTGGATTAACATTTCAGTGTAATTAGTCGCTCGCAAATCCCCGAGTGCTCTCGAGTAGGCCATTATTCTTTCTCTTCACATTGTCCTTTGAGTTGCCCAAAGCGATTTCAACATTGATTCACGGCCCATGTAACAAAAGCCACGTACAAGGAGGAAACTAGATCCATTATCTAATGGCACATGTGCCATTGCGGAAGGATATGTACTCGGATAGATCATGAGTCATGTAGCGGAAAGCTTTTTGAATTTGTTGCCATCGCCATAAACAATCCCTTTACAGCAAAAACGTGGCAGGTTTCATGCATAGATGTGTTTTGTTAAATGAATCAATGACAAGATCGCTTTGGGAATCTCAAAAGACATCACCTGATACCTGATAGCTATCGACCAAGTCTTAAGGAGCCTATTGTAAATTCAAAGCACGTCTAGTCAAACATTACCTGCGGAAAAACGGAATAGCCAAGACAAAGATCAGCATTTAGATCCACATATACTTATTATTGTCAATGCGTAGTGATATTATCTGGAAACGTATTCCTAAGAGAAAATAATATTTTTATGATTTGACCAAACTAACCTGCTCGCTATAGCTGCTTACGTGCACAAGATGCATACATATGATCAGATCTCTGTGTTTAATGTGTTATATTTTGCCCTCACCAATTCCAATGAACATCTTATATAGAAAGAAAGAACTTATGTTAAGTAGAAAGTAAGTTTACTTCAGGTTTATGTGGGGCTGGGGTAAATATGCATTCTTGAACAACTTGAAAGTTGCTGAGGGCAGAAATCCACACCACTTGGTCTTTGTCCCAAGAGTTATTTACAGGTCAGAAATCGTGGTTGTGCAAAACATGGGAAATCAAAGACAGAAGTTTCGATGCAGCACCATAACAAGCCGCATGGGGGCCTACAATCTGATTTTTCATTAAGACCTACCCCCTACCCACAAACATTGAAAAGTCTATCCAAGGC
Source organism: Branchiostoma floridae (assembly GCF_000003815.2). Classification (NCBI taxonomy): domain Eukaryota; kingdom Metazoa; phylum Chordata; class Leptocardii; order Amphioxiformes; family Branchiostomatidae; genus Branchiostoma; species Branchiostoma floridae. The sequence continues at coordinate 7,999,733 of NC_049989.1, read as the reverse complement.
ATCCATGCTTTTCATCCACAGTATATAATTACATGTGCATACATGCATGTATACGAAACTAAAACATAACGTTCTCGGCGATGGTAAAAATTGTAGTTCAGCAGATAAGAGACAATAGGCTACACTGACTGTCTGTGCATGACTCTGAGTCCGGACACTCTGAAAAGCGGTGATGATGATTTGCATGTTTAAAAGGAAAGCAGATGCTCTTTTCAACTATACATTTCATGAGTAATCTTTATTGAGACACGACAATAACAGCTATTTACAGTACAACTATCTTACCACTTGCATTGATTTTTTTTTTAATTTCACAAAACACATCGACTTTGTTGGGGGCACGCCGTATTTCGTTGGAGGCACGGTGAAGGAATGTTTGCGTTGTCGAAATCAACAGGGCCTCCGTAGTGCCTCCGGTCAGTGAGATAGGCCCTTTACTAACGGTGTTTGATACCATTGTATGCAACACATTAAAGTCGATATTTATTCTTGATCTCCAGACAGTATCACTAGATCATCACCAAAGCCATATTCATTCCAGCGAATCTAATACACTATGCAGCAATACGATTCCAACCACAAGATGTCTCGGCGGAATTTATTACACTATAAAGAACCAATCCCCACCTTTTGCAATATTCACCTGAGCTGAACCGGGGTCACTAACCTACGTGTCCATTCGTTATAACGCAGTCTTTATGTCGTGTACGGTTTGTGTCGACGCCATTATGTCCAGGAAAAAAATTGGGAACGAAATTGAAGTTGCCTTGTACGCCATATAAAATTGTGCATTGTGCAGGAAAGAAGATTCAAGAAATGATGGGACCTTTTGGTGCTGAAACACTGGTCAAAACGTTGCACGCAATATCTTCGCACGCTATCCTCAAGTAGTTTACACAGAAAAGTTTTATCATTATGACATAGTGCGCATTGTAAGATTTTAAAAGTTATTTTCATCGAGAAAATGCTTGATTGACATTTGCTCTCCTGTCCCCGTGGACCTTGCTAAAGTTGTATCGTCCTTGTAACGGACAAAATCCCCTGGTAGCCCACCACTGTTAGTAGCTTTTGAACGAGCTAACGTTAATGCTTGACATTCGCTAACCTGTCCCTGTGGACCTTGCTAAAGTCGTATCGTTCTTGTAACCGACAAAATCCTCTGGTAGCCCACCACTGTTAGTACTTTTTGAACGAGCCAACGTTAATGCTTGACATTCGCTAACCTGTCCCTGTGGACCTTCGTATCGTTCTTGTAACCAGTGTAATCCTCCACCACAGAAGTGCAAAGGTAATTACGTAAGGTAAAGATACACATGGGTGATTTTGAACGAGCTAATGCTCGACATACGCTCACCTGACCTTCGGGATCCCTCAACTCATCGTTCTTGTAATCAGACAAGACAGAAGACACCAACTGTATCTAATGAAATCTCCTGTGACTGAAGCATTCCCGCCTTCCAGAATACATCACTGTCATGATGGTAATGTCCCAGTGAACTGCAGGAAGCTTCCCCTTGTCTTACAGGGTTGCTGCTTTATGATATGAATATCGATCCAAGGCTTCCCCCATGACAAACTTCACCTTAACACAATGTTTTGTTACCATCCCGCCAACGGAGGTACATTTTGTTGCATGTGTGTTCGCAGCTGTAACTCAATATCCTTTAAAGGTTTTGTATGGATTTTGCTATGTACATGTAGGTAGTTAAGGAGATTCTATTACATATTTCACGGAGATTAGGGTTCATCGATCTCTCGTTCTTTATCTGGCATGTGCATTGTTTTCTTGACGGTGACCCTAGCATTGCTTAAAGTATACAATAGAGAGAGAGAGAGAGAGAGAGAGAGAGAGACAGACAGACAGAGAGAGAGACAGAGAGAGAGAGAGAGGGCTGTTACTAATTACCCTCTCCAGTAGACAAGGCCACTATGGATTGACTTGTTTTTGTGGTACGTGGCCAATGGTTGAACTTCTATCTGAGGTCGAGTAATTACTAGTATCCTATCTTCTTCTGAATCACCATTACTTCCGTCCTAGTCTATATTTTACTTACTAATAGCCAGATAACGTTCTGTTTGTGTCCCAGGTTCAGTAGCCAATGTATCTTCTTCATTATCTCCTCTTTCATGGTTCAGATATTATCTACTCAAAGAAAAACTGGGGATAGACGTAAGTTCCAACCTACTACTCTTTCAGCTATGTAATGTCTCTCATGTCGAGATACTGATGTGACCGTACACTCCCAGATAGCTATCTAGGTCCGATGACTTATATCTATGGCAGACACATAAAGAAGGTGATTTGCGAGAGCCGATTCCCAGGGACGTTGATGGAAATAGGGTGATTTGTCTTCCTATTTCGTAGCAGGGGTTACGGAATTGCCAATATGAAGCACAGCGGTATCTGCTATCATGAATATCATGATATCGATACATGGTCGTCAACAATCGTTTACAAAGAGCATGCTCTGCAGCTGAACAGCATGAAACCTAAGATGCTGAGGACAAAATTATGCCGTTGAGGCTTGTGAGACAACTATGGAATATGCTTGGGGCGAAGGTTAAAGCCTCATGGGATTCTAAAGGGCGTAGAGGCAAGGGTTTGCTGCTTAATCCACTTTGTTGTGGGCATGGCCCCGGAAGCCCGGGTTTCGTTTACACCTGTTTGGTGTGAGAAATATGTCAGGAATAAAACCCCTAACGCCTCGACATGCCTGAATCTTAGGTCAATTTTGTTTCATGAAGATTTACTTGACCTTCACATGTTGTTTTGCTCTGTTTTTTTGTTCTGTCGTTCCAAAGAACTAAGGTCAGTGACCTAACCACCATGGTTATCGGTGGTGGTGTTCGATTATATAATGTAGCAAGTGGTAGGATAGAGCTGATACTGGTCGCCCAATGTATGAATATATATATATATATATATAAGAGAGTCACAAACAGAGAGAGATATAGAATAAGAGAAACAAAGACTAGGTGGCCAAATCTAGATAGATGAATTGCCAGGTGTGTTACAAACTCTGATTCTTCTGGTGCACATCTAATTTACCAAACAGTGACAACATACGCTAACGTTACAGGGTTGTTAATTGGTGAGGATAACATTTGTAGCGACGCAGTACTTTGTACGTGAGCAGAATTCTAACTAACGTTACAATTCAACTTCGGTAAAGTTAGAGTACCACTCATGCCAAAGTAATGGTATTTCCAAAGCTCTTAATTTTTATTCAATGATGTACATAGCTTAAGAATGACTCATCGAAAGTACTTGCAGTGGTCCCTTTGTTGCGGTCACAAATTGCCAAGAATTTGTCGAAATGATGAACCTGAGCCGCACTGGTGTTTCTCCAAACAGTTGTGGCGCCACAAGACCTCGCAGACGGTTAAATGGATTAAAAGAGGCTTTCATATCGACACGTTGAGAAATGGCTCGATAGAATCAAACCTCTAACGGCACATCTACCGGTCATATTCTATACAGGACTTGACAGACTTTCACACAGACTAGGAAAGAATTTACGGCGCCAGATGTCTTGGAGCCCTTTTTGAGCACATAAGTGACAAAGAGCTTGATGCCTTGAAGTATAACTTTATGTGTACATCAGCAGAAAAAGATGGATGCCTTGATGGTCGCGTTTGCAACTTGGGCGGCTTTTACCAATTTTGCTTCTGCTGCATTCTGACATATGACCATGGTTATTAGCTCAGACCATTGGCGTATCCGTACACTTAAAACACACTGTCACAAACGATATTCTCTCTGGTCGTTAACCAAACAAAAGTTTCTCTCTTGGTGGGTGAAATATGAGCCTTATGGCCATGGGATTTCAGTCAGTCTTTTGCAGTAAATTCAGCTATCACGAGCAGACGTGTCAGCTGGATGAAAAGGATTTGGCCAAATAGGGAGAAGCGGCCATGGGATTTCAGTCAGTCTTATGCAGTTTATCCAGCTATCATCGGACAGTTCACTCCTAGGCCGATTATATCCTACTCAGTTTTTATTCCAAACTTGTCACTATTACTATTTGGCCAGACCGGAGTCTGGGAGATTAGTTAGGGCTCGACGGCGCACATCTGCGTATTCTGGTTAAGTGACTATACCATCTATGGTTGATGTTGAATCTGTGTTACCCAGTCCCTAGTTTTTTTGGGTAATATAAACACCCGATTTACTATAGCCCAAAACCCGAAAAATCCCCATAAAGACCCTCCTCTCATGGCTCGCGTTATGTATGGCCCACAGTTTTGGTCTGTAACACTTTAGGACCCATGCTATATGGAAATGTAACACTTATGTTCGTACTTTCATCAGATGTATCAGGATAGCAATCGAAAGTTCAGTAATTTTCAGCCATAAATTGTTGGATTTTAGAGGGTCTTTGAGGGGGGTCCCAGAACGCCATAACGAAAAATAGCTGGAGGGTTTTAACTATATGGCTGTTCATAGTTCCACATACCTACCACACATAAAAAGTTTGAGTCGATTTGGCCGACCCCCATCTTCCGGCCTCTGCCTGGTTTTGCCTGGTTTTCTCGTGCAATGACTCTTAACTTAGTTTTATGAGACCATCGTACAAGGACAAATTAAGATGCAGTTTGAGTAAGTGCCAACGTTTCTTGTTGCCTAATTTGATACAGAAAGCCTGCGCAATTGATTTGCCTTCGAAAGGCTGTAGATTTTACCCTCGGCCGAATCATATCAAAGACTTAAAAAACGGTACATACTGATCATGATTTTCCTGTTTCTGTTTCTGAAGTTTCCGAATGGCAGACATTAACATGTGGAGTACCTCAAGGTACCAAGCTAGGGCCATTGATCTTCTTGGTACTTGTGAATGACGCGGTTCCTGCCGATCAATCTACAGCAGACACTTTCAAGTATGTCGACGACCTGTCGTTGTTGGAGCCACGACACGTGCTCAGTGCGCCAACCATCCAAGATGACATTGACGGCTTAGCCCGTTGGACTGATGACAACCACATGACATTAAATCCGCCGAAATGTAAAGTCCTCGTGTTCTGTTTCATGAAGCACCCCCACCCCCACCTGTGATCACAGTTGGTCCTACACAGCTGGAGGTCGTCGAGTTTGCACGTATTTTAGGTCTTACATTGCAAAGCAACCTCATCAGGTGGACGAAACATGTTGAAGGGATTGTAGGGAAGGGAAGCAGAAGACTGTACATGTTAAGAACACTGTCCAAGTATTGCCTGACTACCTGTGACCTTGTTCTTGTCTACATTGGTTTTGTTCGCCCGGTTTTAGAATATGTATGCCAAGTATGGCATCCAGGTTTGACCGTTGCTGAATCTAGGTCAATAGAGAGAGTACAGAAGAGAGCCTGCAAGATAATCCTTGGACAGAACTACACCTGCTACAGCTCTGCACTCACTGAACTCTCCCTCACACCTCTGTCTCAGAGACGAGAGGAACTGTGCAGAACGTATGCTAGTTCCATCTGGAGATCCCCGATCTACAGAAACTGGCTCCCACCATGCCGTGGGGAGATCTCAGGTAGAGAAACTCGGTCTAGTAACAGGCTCCAGACTCTGAAAGCGAACACTACTCGTTTCAAGAGAAGCCCGATTAACTATATGGTTTCCCTGCTAAACGATGACTCTGTGTGAATAGTTTTTAGATTGCTTAATGGTGTTAGTCGGTAGAATGCCTGTTTTAATGATGACAATATGTATTTTATTGCAATTGTAAATGTAAATGTGCCTATCAATTCAGCCTTAGGGCTGCTATCTGGGCCATGTATATTATATGTGTTTGAATAAACCAGTCATCATCATCATCATCATCTTGTCTGAAGAGAATATCATTTAGGTTCATTTATTTTCAACTTGCAGCGTCAGGTTAAATGCTAATGTCGAAGAGGATGCAGGCCTCAAGAGGCCACTCCAGATTATACCAGATTTAAGCTTTCGTTTATTTCAGCCTGTGGTTGACTGTGCACTGGCGCCATCTTGCTGTACAATTATGAACTGTGCGCCTCATTGGCCATTACCCCATGGCTACTATTAAATCTCGAAGCAGATCCTACGGTAGCATAGTATCAAAAGCTGCCAAAATAGTATCAAACGCTGCCAGAGGAGTGAATTCGAAGCTGGTATAAGAGTGTGTATGCTACCGGTATGCTACCGGTAGCAAACACACTCCTAGGCCGGCTTCACACTTCTGGCAGCTTTTACTACTAACTTAATACGCCACCGTAGAATCTGCTTGGAGATTATACCAACATACTACAGCCATTTGCCCCATGTAACGGTACCCCGGGCCCATTTCTGGAATCAATCAGAGCAAGAGCAAGTGAGCAGCGGCTGATTGGTTAACTTTCCCATGACCATCCAGCGCTGAACTAAATGTGGCATTTAATGTCTTCCAAACCATCCTTAGCCTGGCAGCGAGGATATTGTAGACTTATTGTAGTGTCGGGTGCCCTGTTGTCCATATGTCTGGTGTTGTCTTGGAATCAGAAGGAAGTTCTTGCACATTATCTTGAAGGTGTTTCTGTACTTCAGTCTTTGTGGAAGTTGGTTCCAGAGGGTTGAGGTATTGGGGATAAAACTGGTACTGCACAACTTTATTCTGCAGCGGAGTACATGAAGATGACTAAATGTGTGACTTAGACGAATCGTTCTCTATTCGCTTCTTACTGAGGGGATGAGTGACTGCAGGTGAGCTAGTACTAGTCCATCCGTGAGCTTGTACATTATCACCATGTTGTGATAGTCTCCTTGTGGCTAGACTATCCCATTCAAGTTCGTGTGCAGGGCTTATACTGGGGGTTTTCTCCTTGGCTCCGGTTACAAGATATCCTGTATAGTATTGGACTTCGTTACACATCTTGGTTGCTATGGTACTGTGGTCCCCCAGGAGTATTGATGCGTATTTTAGCTTTGGTCGTATCATGGTGTTGTAGACTAACTCAAGGGTCTCCCTACTCAGCTTTCCCTTAAGTTTGTTAAGGGCTCCTAAGAATTTCCTGACTTTGGTAGTTTGTGGAGTGGTTTTGAAGGCTTGTAAATTGCCATTGTGTGCATGGTAAGCAATCCCTAACAAGAGCGGTTTCATGATTTTGCAGAACAATCGACGTGCAGTTAGTCTCGTACTAGCTGTACCCCCAACTCTGATGAAAAGCAGACATCGGTAACGGTATATCCACACATTAATGATGACCTAAGTCGCAAGGATGCGCTTTTCTACAGTAGCGCTTGTGGTCGCAGAGCACATGATAATGTTTTGTTGTTGTTTTGTATGTAGCCTCTTAGTACTACTGTCTGTATAGCTATTAGTTGTTATTAATCGCCATACATTGTACCCTGTGCGATTGTTGAGCAATAAAATTCATTATCATATAGCCAGATGGAGTTGGCCAATCAGAGGCCCCCATTTCCCATGGGTTATCAGGCAGTAACCTCAAAAGTGGTCGGTTATTCTAATAACCGACCACTTTTTGGACCGCACCATTATACAGGGGACAGTCAGGAATTTTTTTGTACTGTTGTTTGTGTGTAAACCATGCATAACTGTCAAAAATATTATGATTGATTGGGTATGTTAATTGGGGCTCCACATGGGGAATATATCGATACTTGAAAAGGAATTATGCTGATTTTACACATTTTCATTATTGCTTTCTAACGTGATGAAGCCGGTACCTTCCTAAATCACTTTGTATATACGTACTTTGTCGTGCCCATGTGAAAAGGCTCTGCATGGGGGGGTACCAGGACTCCACTTAATAGTTTGTATTGCAAATAAGCCACATGTTGATGCTGATATGCTATCTCACAAACAGATGATTAGTTAAAATTATTAGTTAAATGATGATGATGAAATGGTTTAATGGTTTGTATTATATATACACACTATTGTACAATATATATATTGCAAATGTATTTTTATGTAATGTATTAAAGTGTTTATTTGTTATAAATGAATTTGTGTGAAATAACTGTCAGTTGGATAGGCTATATGATAATAACGTTAATGCCCCGCCTTTTCCTCGGTGTATATGGTGAGATAATACCCTGGTCAGGATGCGATAACCACCTCATAAACCACCTCGTTCGCTCCGCTCACTCGGTGTTATCGGTGTTCCCG